>NC_064855.1:83910930-84212889 GCF_024139225.1 Suncus etruscus
AACTATCTTTGGAGCAGAACACAACAAACACATGTTCAGAATGTCCTCGCTATAGCAAAGTACGTTTATTTCAGCTACAAATCACCAGGCATTTGGCACATTTTTCTCTAAACTAAAAGATCCCTTGAACTTCAACATTTAAAATATGTACATGGCCCAAACTCTAAATTCCTTTTAAGCAACATCTGCTATCTATGTTTTCTGCTCTTTTGAATATATATTTCTTTCAAATATGGAATGTTAAACTACTTTATCAAAATGATCAGTGTTTTCCTTCTCAAAGGTACATGTTTTGTTGGTACTTGACTGAAGTGAATTATGGGGTTACTTTGGTTTCATAGATACATGACTTAAAAGTAAAATGATTAATAAAAGAAGAACATGCGATAATGAGACATTTATTTACCTGAAAAGAAAAGCATGCATAATTTAGCAGTCAGCATGTTGTATTTATAGTCGGCTAATGTCATATATACTTTATAATTGGTTTTATACTCAATAAATCAATTTAATAATTTATGCAGCAATATAAGATACTATAAATGATATACAAATCTAATTCATTATTTTGCTCATCTTTGTGAGTAATGTGCTATTGGTTTTTACAATATTCCACTTCACCATAATAAAACGTCTAGTCTTTATCCTATTCCTCTGAGTATAAAGGTATCAATAAATAACATGTAGACAAATAAATGCAACAATAAACATATACTAAGAACCAATTGATCAATATGAATGTGCATTAGTGTCTTTATTTCAGAGGCGGTTTCACTTAAAGAAATGCTTTATTTTGTATGCAAGCCTTGCATTCTCCTTTTAACACCTCAGCTGTTATATCTATATACTAATATGAACTTCTACTTGGTATCTTTTGTTTTGTTTTGGATTTTTGTTTTGTTTTGATTTGGTTTGGTTTTTGGTTTTTGGGTCACACCCGGCGGTGCTCTTGGGTTACTTTTGGCTCTGTGCTAAGAAATCACTCCTGGCAAGCTCGGGAAACCATATGGGATGCCGGAATTCAAACCAGGGTTCGTTCTGTGTTGGCCATGTGCAAGGCAAAAGCCTTACCGCTGTGCTATCATACTGGCCCCTGAACCTTTAAAACATTTCATAAAGCAAAATAGCAATAGTGAACTATTCTTATTTTCCAAAGTTATCGATTCTGTCCCACTACTTTTGTCATATAAAATTAATTAAGTTAAGGCATTTTTATCCTATCAAATGGAATAAAGTGTAATTGCAAATAATTGAATTAGATTTATAGCTCTAATTCTAGTCTTTAGTTTTCCGTATTTCAAAGATTGGGCTTTTTATTTAAAATATTTTTCTTTTGTCTTCAAGATAGGTAAAATATCTACAAAAAACAAATAGCTATGTTGGCTTGGTAAAAGTAGAAATCTGGATTAGTTAGCCATTACTTGGGCTTTGTAGTAAATATCTTTAGATATACAAGTAAGAAATATTCATACTTTGATAAATTGATGTACATATTAAGGAGATTTTTTATGAATAAAATCAGAAGTGCAGGTTAGATTTTAGAGGATAAGCCAATTTGTATTTTATCCTCATGTCAAGTAAGCAGGAAATAAAGGTGTGGTATGAAGAACAAAGGAGTGGGAGACAATGGGGTGGATCTAATCTCTGGTTTTCTATATTATGCTAATTTGTAATTGGCAATCTTACAATGCCTGCAGATTTTTAACAAGAATATCAACAAATCCATTAGATATTATTATTCTTATAATTGGCATTGTTAGAAAGGGCAATATTAATATTTATCTCAGAGATAATTAAATACTTTCCAAGATTATTACTCTTTTCACCTTTTATATGTTTGCTTATATATATTATTTGACTTTCAATAAATAAATGATTGGCAAGATAACTTTGAAATAAAAGAAGCCACAGTTCCTTACTGGAGGACTTTACCATCATGGTTTGATGAAAGCCATAGATGTGTTGACATGTTAAAATGTTTATAAAATTTCTGTTATATATTATGTCTTCAATAAGATCATCCACTGTATATGCCAACTCGACCAAATCTTAATATGTTCCTTTTGTAATAAAATACAGTAGTCCACATTTAGGAAGCATTAAGTCAAATTACAATTACTTTCTAAGTATTTTTCTCATATTAGAGTTTAAGCTTTATAAAACTTCCTTATTTCCTTATTTTTAACTTCTTCATGGACTATTAAAGGTGTTTTTCACTTACACCATATGGCAATTCTAGAAGTAAAGTGAAGCTAAAAATTAATCTGCACACGATATATCTGGCATATGAGTATAGCTTTGCTTTAGTTTTATCAACCATACTTTATTAACTCTATGACATTTAAAAGTCACTAATGTCTTTGGAACTAGTAGGGATATACATATATGGAGGAATGGCACCTCATTTACAAAATTTTATAGTATTGTAAATCAATGGTAAATCAAAAAATATAATTAAAATTATAAAAATATTTTGTTTAAAAGTGTCTTCTATTTATGTTTCATTTTAGCTAATCATGTAATTATTTAGTTACATATCAAATCTCCTATTTTTTCTTATAATCTGAGTTCCTGTAATTCTGTGAGCATCTGTTCTTCTTAGCAGAAATATCAGAAGAAAGTTTCCTAAAATTCTCTCATGGCTATGTTAAAGTGCCCAAATAATTTATAAATAATGAATATATGCAATCAAGATTTTTTCGAAACAACTAGAATTAATTTCTCAGTTAAAATATCATTAAAAACACACAAGGGCATTAGGATTGATTAACAATCAAATATATAATACAGTTGTTGACAATGACAACAATATAGCATATTAGTTCAATAGACTAAGGATGAAATTACCAATATACCGGTAACTGAATCTACCATCACAGTGGCCCCAAACTTGAACTTGATTTTTGATCACTCAGAGAATATATCTATACTCTTAAGAGACATTAAGCATAAATTTTAACCATTAGTATTAAGAGTAATTATTTTCTAAATTTTAAAAAATTAAAAAAATGTTATTATAATAGCATGATCTATCAAGTTGTTCATATTACAGTCATTTAAGGCATTCAGTGTTTGAAACCCAATCCCACCACCAGTGTGATTCTCCCATCGCAAGTGTCCCCCATCTTACATAACAAATTAGAAAATAATGAAAGCTTCAATTTGAGGTAGATTTAAAAAATATATTTTTATTTAATAATCATAAGAAATTTCATTTAATAAAATGAAATTTTGTGAAAATTTAGGGACATATCTAAAAGAAAACAAAATAGTTAGCACATCATTTTTAATTTTCATATCTATGTTATAAAAATTACCTGTAATAAATCATACCCCACATTACTTCATAAGGGAAATAAAATTGTGAAAATAGAGGCCGAAGATAAAACACAGCAGAAGGGCGTTTGTTTTGCAAGTGGCCCTCTCAGAAAGAACCTGAGTTCTATTCCTGGCTTCCCATATGGCCCTCTGAGCCATATGTGATTTCTGAGTGATTTCTGAGAGCAGAGACAGGAGTAACCTCTGAGAAATGCCAGGTGTGGCCCAAAGGTTAAATTAAACTAAACTAAGCTAAAATAAAATAAAATTGTGAAATACAATATTGTAAAACATATATTTTGGTTCTCTAAATTCTGAGTAACTTTGGTTATGTAAGAAGACTGATAACTATAATTTATAAAATTTATAAAAATTTAAAAATTTATAAAATTTATAAAAGCATTTTATATATTTCCATCATAGATTCATATTTTGTTTTAGAATATCACATCTTTGTGAATTCTCTTAAATACATCTGTCAATTTTTTAATCAATTTTGTATCATAGTTAGAATTTAAAGATGTAAAATATACTTTGGAAATGCTGACCTAAGTTATAAAAAACTGAATATATTTGTGTATATATCATATATCTGTGATTTTTATCTCTACATATCAAATATAAGACAAATGAAATTAATAGAAACATTTGTATATTTTTATTATTTTTATTATAGCAATTGTGATTTTCTAAGTAATTTATCATTAAGTATCAGACATACAGTGTTTCAGGACCAGTTCCACCACCGGTGTCAACCACCCTCTAACAATAATCCCAGAGTCCATCTCAAGCCACCAATTCCCGCCACAGGCTGCCATCATATCAGATACCTTTTTAATTTTGTCGTTTGTTTTTGTTTATTTGTTTGTTTTTAAGGGCCACAAGTGGTGGCGCTCAAGGGTTACTCCTGGCTTTGAGTTCAGAAATCACTCTTGGCAGGTTCAGGGGACCATATGAAATGCTGGAGACTGAACCCAGGTCGACCACATGTAAGGCAAGTGCCCTCACCACTTTATTATTGCTCAGACTCCTAAAAGCACTTTTGATTGCTGAGAAACAATATCACATGAACCTTGTAATTAAAGACCTCCAATATTATTTTTTAAAACATTCAAGTCTGTGTCTTTTTTTTTTTGTACCCTCCCACAGTCTTTTCATGTGTGCTGCTTTTAAGTGCCTCAATTACTGGAATTTTAGTAATTTAGTTCCTCCTCAAACATCCAATAATCTAAATAACCAATTTATATATTTATCGCAATTAATACACTTCCTTGAGGAATTAATATAAGATCACAGACTCCCTCCTTCAAGAAATTACACTGGGCTATTCCTCCTGTAATCTTTCATTTACAGTTAGTCAATACCCAAATATAGTTTCTTTGAGTAGACAATAGTCTTTCTACTTTCTTTGGTGCTTAGAGCTGACCTAGATAATCATGGACATTTGCCAATATCTTCATTCTTACGCTAATGGCTCCTAAAACCAAGAGATAACTGCTTCTTATCTTTTAGTGTCCTTTTTTTTTTAATCAAAACCAAAGCTGTATTAGCTACCTAAGATAAAAAATTACAATTTGCTTCACAAACTTTATAGACAGTTATAATGTCACATATTTGTTGAATACTTTGGGGCTACAATAATAGTATTTATTTGGACATTTTGTTTAATATGATGTATCATTGTCCCCATTTTACAAGTGAAAAATTAAATCACAAGAGGATTGAGCCCATTTTCAACATCAAGCTGTCAGTAAGTGTTACATACAGACTTCCCCTAAAGTCATGATTATGTATTCTGACACTCTTTCTTCCACTCCCTTAATTATTAATTATACTCAGTTGGTGTAGGTAGGTCAAGCAAGATTTTTTTCCCTCTAAAGTTTTCCTGTGGCAGAAATTTTTTTATTCAATTCTAGTGATCTTTTGAAAGTACTTTTTATAAAACTTTTATTTTCATTTATGGTAAGACAAGTGGAGAAAAATAATACTAACATGAAACATTCCTATTTTGATGCTTGAAAATTTCTCATTTATTGGTCCTGTATCGGAAGATATGCCTATGCTCATTTGTTTTATTATAAAAGTTCTTCACACTTTTATTTTGGCTTAAAATCTGGTCATTGCTTTCTACTTGATGTAATCAAATGGTTGTTAAATAATTTTCCAAGCCAAATTGTATTTTTACCAAATATAATGTGGCCTTCCTTTTAAGTCTCCTTTCCCTTTATCTAATTCAGAAAAATAAATTACTAAAAGCCCTTCCTAGATCACTAATTAGGAAAAAAAATCTACAAGTGATATCTCGTAGAAAAGACTCCATTAATATGAATGTCATAGTGATTTTAATTTCTAATTTTTCAATAAGCTGTAAGCTTTCAATAGATTTTTCAAATTTTTCAAAAAAATTTTCAATTATTTTCAAAAAAGAAAAAGTACAAGATTTCAGAACTCTAGAAAAATAATAAAATTTATACTTAAGGCCTTGTTTGTTCGATTTAACTATACTTGAGAATAATCACAGAGTCTTTAAATATATACTTGCAAATAAAGTTGGATAATTGTACTGAAGCATCGACTATAGTTTAAGGTAAGAAGTTCACTTGGAAGCAGTTGGCATATAGAAGGGAGGAGAAAGACACAATCATAAATCATAACAGAGGAAGACAAAGGACAAGGAAGCAAGGCAAGAAGAGTAAAAGAAGCCAGATAACAAAATCCTAGCAGAAACCAAAGAGAAGGGGGTAAAAGGAAGGGCAGAGTAATAAAAGGAAGGATAAGGATGCCAGCATGTTGTAACATGCCCAGAATTTTAATGAAAAGCTGCAGCACTGAAGAGCACAGAACTAAGTAGCAAGAGTAAAAGACCACACAACAGTTGGACAGTATGAAATGTAGCATTTATGCCAGAGAACTTGTAGGAGCCTCACCCCACAGAGTCCTTGAACATTTAAAGTACATGTCTTTGCTTAATTGGAATCCATTCTTTAAAAGAAGGCCAAAGGTTTAGTTAGGGAATAAAATCCTGACAAAGAAAGCCATAAAATAATAAAGAGAAAAGAAGGCAAAACTATAGTAAGGAGAAAACTAATCAAATATGATGTTACAGAGCCCAGGTTTTTTTTTCCTCCTTCATTAGAAAATCTCCTCTGATTATTTCTAACTGATTTTGATTGACGGTAGTTTTGTCTCCTTGTTGCAATTTAGTACTCAAAATATACAAGCACTTTATTTCATTACTCACAACAGGAGTTACATCAACAAGCCACATATGTATGTTTCTGTATGTATGTATGTATGAATGTTTCTGTAGAGATGAGTTAAACTTAGATAGGAAGCATCATGAGAAATACAAAGTGTAGGAATTAGAAATGTCAGTAGGAATCAAAATTATTCCTTGTCCTCATCAAATGTAGCAAGGGAATAATTTCATAGAGAGTTAACATGCATGTAAATCTTTACATTTCCACCCTAGCTCCAGCTCATCTAGAGTAAGCCTAATATGCACATAGAAAACCACCACTTTCATGTGACTCTCAAAATCTTACCAATTTAAGATGTTCAAAAAGCCAATCCAAAATGTCTGCAGCAATTGTTTCAGTAAGGGCAGAACTTTGTCAAAAAAAAGAAAAACACTATCACAAGACCAATTCCAACCATCAGAGAAAGCAAAATTGCCCTCTAAAATAATCACAGGATACACACCTGTAATTATACCACATTCCTTTCTATATGTTATTAAACTCAGATTAGAGCAAATATGATTGGGAAAATGTCTTTGATAGAAGCAATAAATAAATGGCATATGATATAGGGAATAGGTTCTTTGTATAGTATCACAAATACTGAGTATTAAAATTCTAAAAGATAATAATGCCTGGATTATAGCCTAGATACTGCTCTGAATGCACTGAATGCATGGCCACATTCTCAACAACTGTACTTGGAAATTTAATCAGGTTTTCTTTAATTTAACAAATATAAAATGCTGATCCACCTAAATGTTCTACCATTCAAATTGCTTGATTCAACACTTTCTTTTCTCATTCTCACACTCTTTGCTTCTAATTTAACAACCAGTTTTAATGGCTCAACATTTAAAAGACATACAGAATCTGATTAAATTGCACTAATTCACCAAAACCTACCTGGTTGATTGTCCAGGCTGTAATAGCCTTTTAACTGATTTTACTACTTCTAACCTTAAAATCTTTCCCATTAAAATCTCTTCCAGAGTCAAATTCCTGAAGTGTCAATTTTGTCTATTTCTGTTTTCTGCCATAGAGTGAACATCTAAGCTTAAAACCTTTCTTTAAGGTCCTGGATGATCAGGTCTTTGACATTTTCTTGCCATCAATTACCTATAAGTAGTAGCTGATAGACTGCAGTGTGCCCTCTCCAAAAACAGGTAGAGGACTGCAATGAGACTATTGCCTTACATCTGGTTATTAAGTTTTTAGTACTGTGATATACAACCCATACTATTATGCAATTCCTAACCCAGCACCTGTGTTAGCATCCTTCTCCTACCAATGACTTTTATGTTCAACCAATCCTTCATTAGCCTACTTAGAAAACTCATTTATCATTTAATTATTATAGTTTCGGATTCAAATATCAATAGTGTTATTTTATGTTTTTGTTATATACAATTACCTCACCTCTACACTACCAAAGTATTCAAGTGTCCTGACAATGGCCATAATTTTACCCATCAGTCTCCTCATTTCCCTTAACAGTCCTCTCTTTCTCAGACATTTTCATTTCTGTATGCCTGGGCCAACTCTTTCTCCACATTAAATAATTCATTTCCTTGTTTTTTTATACTATATATTGCAAGCAACTGAAAACATCTCATTTTCATTTTTTCTCTAAATTCTTTCACTTTATCATTCAAGTGACAGATGACTACATGATTGCTTGTTCACTACAAATGCATAAATATGGTATGAATCTACATAGAGGTTGTCATCTGAATTTGGACATTAGTGTTATTTCCATAACCTGATATTGTGCTAAGTGCTGCAATAAATGCAGATACACATACAACCTTTTGAATTAGTTCCTTTGCTATTATGATAAATAACAAAAGAGGAATAGATGGGAAAATGATACCTCTAGGTGTCAAAGAGATAATACAGTGGGCCAAGCATTTGTCTTGCATATAGCTTACTCAGATTTGACACCTGACATCACAAATATTCCCATGAGCATTGCCTGGGATAATTCCTAAGTGTAGCATCAAGAGTATCCCCTAAGCAAACCTGAAATATAAAATAATATATCATCAAATAAAAGAAAGAAAATAAAAGAAGGAAATAGAAAAGAAAATAATAAAAGGAAAGGAAATAATAAAAAAGGAAATAACATAAAATGAAAAAAACAAATAGAAAAAAAAGAAAAGATAAAATAAAAAAACAAAAGTGAGAGATCTATTCTTATTTATTCGGAGAATCTCTCTACTATTTTTCATGCACACAAGATCAAACTACTTTCCCACAAATCAGAAATGAGAGTTACTTCTACACTATCTTGTCAATACAGGTTGTTTCTAGACTTTAAGTTGGATGCCATTCTCAAAGGTATGCAATGGTAATTCATTTTCATTTTGAGTTGGAATTCCCTAATAATATTAATAATGAACATTTTTGAATCTTTGAATTCATCTGTGTCTTTTACATGTAAGTCTATTCAATTCTAATTCTTATTTATTGATGTAATTATTGTTACATTTTTGGTGAATGTTCTAAGAGCTTAGTATATCCTAGGTATTAGTCATTTATTATATCTAATGTGTGGTAATAGTGTGTGTAATCCCCAAAATCAGTGTCCTAAAACATCAAATATTGCATTACATATAATAAAATGTATTAAAGATACATGCCTTCAATTCTATATAAGTTCTTATAAAAAAATTAAGCACATCAGAAAAATTATGTTACTCATAAAATAAATAAATGAGGGCATCAGGAAACAGGAAAATTCCTTATGTTCTTGAATGTTAAGCATAATTTTTAAAGTACTAAAAGGAAATATAAATATGTAGACAAAACTTATATCAATATAAAATAAATGTTTATCTCTTTGCTTTATCATTTATTCTCTTCCCAATTTAGAATCCACTTGCTTAACTAATGATGAAAACAGTAAGATGCCATAATGTGTTCAAAAAAGAACAAAAGAGAAAAGACATATGTAGGGAATAAGTGATTTTGAAATGTGTTTCTAAACAGATGCAGACCAGAACTATCCACAGGGCAGTAATCAATTATTTTTCACTGTAAAAAAGAATTTTCTTTGTTTATGGTTCATTTTCATTATTATCACGTTTTGACAACTTTCAGATTTTTAAGCAGCTCAAGAAAATGATAGATGCAAATAAAAAATAAATAATTTGAATGAGTAAGGTCGACCCAAAAATACATCATCATTTCTCTTTCTTTGAATTTGTGAAAGTTTCAAATTTATTCTTGGCAAAGTAATAAGATGTAAAATTAAGGAATGTGTAGTGTTAAATGTATAAATGTACAGTGTAATTAAATGTTTTTTCTTCAAGGTATGAAATAGAGTTGTTGTGGTTAGAGTAGATCCTAGATTAATGCACATGCTCCTGGCCTTGTTCATTCTGGCATCATATGGTCTCCCTCACCCTGGGCCTTGGAGTATGCTATGCTGGAAGACTGCAAATACTTCTGGGTTAGGTAAAATAATCCCCAGCACTGCTGCCTCAGACTTTTGCTTTGAAGAGTAAGTCCAGTTGGCTTAAAATTGCTAGTTGGGCCCCTGGACCTCCTAAGAACTATGTGGGAGGCCCAAACAATAAACTAAAGTACAATGACTTAGATAGAATGAAGATATAAGATAAATTAAAATAGAAGGAAGTGAGAAAGATATATTTTGAATATACAATATGAAGCTCACAACAAAGAGTGGTGAATGCAGTTAGGGAAATAACTACTCTAACGTCTATCAAGACAATCTTAATGAGTGAGAGAAGTAGAATGACTGTCTCAAATACAGGCAGGGGTTGGGAAGGTGGCAGGAGGAGCACTGGTGGTGTGAATGTTACACTGGTGAAGGGAGGTGTTCTATTTATGACTGAAACCCAACTACTATCATGCTTGTAATGGTGGTACTTAAATAAAAATTATATATATGTGTATATATATGTGTATATATGTGTATATATATGTATATATATATATATATAAAGAAAATGAAAGCAAAATATCAGTCTGTTAGAAGTTAGAAGTGGTTGCATGGAAAAATGCTTGGTAAAACTTTTAAGCTAATGAAAATGTAGCTTGATGTAAAGATAAATTGTTTTAAGATAAAAGGAACTAATACAAGTTAAACAAATGAAAATGAATAACTATTTCCTTAAAGAATAGCTTTGGACTAAATATACAATAATACTGCCACTCTGGTCCCTAGAGATCTCTTTCAGTCACTGAGTCTCTCATGGTTAAGAAGATATATTCCCATTCAGTGAGGGCCAGCTGTTCTAGGGCTTTAGTGGAGTTATTGTTCCACTTGTTCTCAAAATTACTTCAAGATCATCTTGCAACACGTTAAGTAGTTTAAATTAATCTTTTCCTCCACCTCCCCCCACAATATACTGAAGGCACAATAGACAGACAGAATTCCAAATTTACTATCCAATTTCTATCCCAGTGCCAGCAATCTACAAAGTGTAAAAAATATTTTGAAAAATAAACTGAGTGTTAAACAAATATTTGGAAAACTAAACTGACTTGAGAAAATTTAGTCAAATTTTTCAAAGTTAACTAACTGTGCTTTGGGACTTGAAAACTATCAGATGCATTGATTAACAGAAAGAACATCAGTCTTTTGGTCATTATACCAAAAGCATCTTTATTAGTTTATTTTTTCACCTCATATTTGCATATTTAATTATGAATTGTAAATTTTCAATATCCTTGATAATTAGTTATTCATGAAATGTATCATTCCTGTTAATTACCTGATAAATACAGTAAAAGAATATAGCAAAATATGTTTGTCATCTGCCTAACAATGAAATTTATTCTCTAGTTTTCATTGGCTTTATTCAATTCTATAGCCTATGATCTTTTCAAAATGTAAACCTAAATCTATTTGAAGCAAAGTAAGGCATAGTAATATGAAAGGAAAAAATAAATATAATCTACAACAAAATTTATTCCCACAAAAACATATGACCATATTGCCTTTGTCAGACATAGTTTATACTAGGTGGATGTTTATGTATGGAAATATAAGTGAAGAATATTTTAGAGCATGAGCCTTTCATGTGCCAAAGTCTCTATTTGATTTACTAGACTGAAAAACGATCAAACAGGAAAATACTTTCTTTACTATTTATATAGAATTTGTGCACATCTACAGCCACACTAGTAGTTGTTTTCAAACCTTTCTAAGAATATTCATAGAGACACACATTCATTACTTTTTGCAGGCAGACATTTAGTTTACTAAAAATTATTTTATAAATTAATTGTATATATTATTTTTTAAAAGTATCTTCTTGTGTTATCATAATAATAATTAAGAATGCTCCTTCCTATAATTCTCACCTCCTCTCCAAATTTGCAATTTTAAACAGATTCTTTTCTTTCAGTAGTTAAACTCTTAAACTGAAAGAAAATTGTTACAACCTTCCCAGAATATTTCAATGCATTTAAGCAAACTTTTTAATATATTATGTTTGCCTGATTCATTATTTTAGTGTTATTTAAGTGGCTCTCTACTTAGAGGAGACCATGTGCTATCAGAGATTGAACCCAAACTACAACATGCAAGGTATATACTCTGTCTCTTGCTCTATTTTGTGATCCCCTTAAGTCTTTCTCTTCCAGTCTCCTCACATTCTGTTTCTTACCTTTTATCCCTAGTCACTTATGAAGCTGTTTGCTTGAATGGCTCCTACTTTTTTCTCAAAGTGGAATTATTTTATGTAGACTTATCTGAAATTTCTTAACTTTCTATGCCAACCAATTATTAAGTTGTTACACAAATAAAAGTAGGAATTTTTGTAGTTCTTTACTAAATACAAGATAGATACTTAAAAGTCAAAAAGATGACTTATTCTTAGTCTCCATAAATTCAAAATCTCACAAGAAGTAAAGGGCATATATAATCATCATTTTATATTCATATATATTTCTAAAAATGACCAAGATTTTTATATTTGTTTCACATTTAAATCTATTTTATTAAGGACAGTGGATCTTTAATCCATTGTACAGTTTATAAAGTATTTTTGGGGGGTGCACATTTAGTAACACTCGGGGCTACTCCTGGCTGTGCTATTGCTCCAGCCCCTGTTTATAAGGTTTTGATATTCAAAACATTTGACTATTTCTACAGATTACAAGTTTATATATATTCTATTCATGCTTATGTTCTATGATCTTTTTTTCATCTATTTTATTCTAATTCCTTTGAAAACATGCAATATTGAGGATCCATCAAGTGATCTAAAAATATTTAATATTCTTACATTTTCATAGCACATAGGAAATTTTATAATACAATTTTAACTGTGTAAGTGTCTCTGGAAATCATAGATAATACTCATGGAAACATTTTATTTCTCTTCTTTTCATTAATGCCTACACAATTATCTGATGACAATTTAAAAAAGACTTTAAGAATATAGTACTTAAGTTTTTTCTATAGCAGTATTTCTCTGATGCAATTGTTTAGTTGTAAGATTACGAATCTCTAATCTCAATAAAAAGAGGTTCATATGCCTTATTATGTTGCTATTATATAAATATTGTATTCACATCATGAACAAATATATCTCCAAAGAATAATGGATTCAATAAAGAATTAACTTAGAAAATTATCTTTTCAGAAGGATATATTTCAAATCTGTGGAAAATTAATTTATTTTCAGCCAGAGAGCTTTAAACAGTAAAATATCTAAAAAGGACATTTATGAAACTTCATCTTTACTATCAGTATATTTAGAGCTGCTTTGGTATTGAAGTTTGAATGTTTAAATTCAACTTGAGTTTTAATATGATTTCTAGTGAATAAAAAGGAGATATCTTACTATATTTGACATTTAAATTTTAATCCATGATATTTTACAATTGGTCATGGAGTTCTGAATAATACTCCCAGATATTACCCACATTGCTTTATTGTCTTAATAAAACTTAGTATTTACTAGGTACTAGACTAAGTATTCAATAAAAGTGCCTGCATGGAAAAGTATTGGAAGTGCACCTTGAAATGAATTGAGCAAAGCAAAAATCATGGTGGAAAAGTTTTTATAATTCACAGTTACCATATGTAAGTCAAAGGCAATGGATTTTATGTGTTAAGTTATGATTATAATGTTAATTTGCATGCTATATTTATCAATATATTTCTCTTTCATAGTTTCTAGAAATAAAATTTCAAATAATTATATCAATATTAAATAACATATTTTATTCTCATAGACTACATTGTATCTAAAATATTTTATGAAGCTTCATTACTTTTTTTTATTTTGGCCACACCCAGTGATGCTCTGAGGTTACTACTGGGTATGCGCACAGAAATTGCTCCTGATTTGGGGGACCATGTGGGATGCCGGACAGCACTGTATCAAACTGCAGTCCGTCCCAGGCTAGCGCACGCAAGGCAGACGCCTTACCACTGGCACCAGGGCTCCGGCCCCTTCATTATTTATTTGACTATAGAAACACCAAGAATTGCAGGCAGTGAAAAACTGTAGAATGTTTCTATGAAAAAAATCAAAATACACTTAGGAAAAATATTTTTCACTTTGTATTAATAGTCAGGATATGCTTTTTTAAAATATATTTATTCTTTTGTGAAGATATTTTTAACCTCAAGCTGCTACTGTTATCTGTGACATTATACTTAATATTTATTCCAATCTAGTTTAAATATAATATACAGATGTTCACATATGCTTCATACTATTAGTAGAAAATGATTAAAGTCTCTAAATAATTAGTGTCTATTTGAGGTAAGTGATGAATTATCATCTACCCAAAGTAGAACTAATTTAACATTAAAATTATATTTCAAATTAATTAAAATGCAATTGCAAAAACCTAAATGTCTATTAAAAATCACCATTATCTGGTTTTCTTTTGAATTTTAAGTGAGAACTATTATTTCTGCTATATTTGTTAAGCATATCTGCAAATTTTATTAATGAAAAAAAGTTTTAAATTTTAAATAGATTTATTTAAAAAAATCTGCATTTTTTGAAAACCTTAAAAAATACTTAAGTATTTTAGTTTACCCATATTTAAATGTTGCCAAATAATGTCACGTATAAACAATACTTGTACTAATGATTAGTATTTCGCCAACTTCATTCTTTGTACTTTTATGATTGAATTACAGTCATACAAAATACATACAATACAAACTTTATAAGTGAATATTTCCCACCACCAAAGTCAATCTCTCTTACCCTCCTTGATGTTTTTTTCCCTCCCACTCACACTCCCCAGCCTGTCCCTGGGGCAAGCATTTTACCTCTCTCTCTCACACACACATATTCTTTCTCTGTCTCTCTCTTTTCTCTCTCTCTTTTCTTCTTTCTTTCTTTCTTTCTTTCTTTCTTTCTTTCTTTCTTTCTTTCTTTCTTTCTTTCTTTCTTTCTTTCTTTCTTTCTTTCTTTCTTTCTTTCTTTCTTTCTTTCTTTCTTTCTCTTTCTCTCTTTCTTTCTTTTTCTTTCTTTCTCTCTCTCTTTCTCTCTCTCTTTCTTTCTTTCTTTCTTTTTTTCTTTCTTTCTTTTTCTTCTTCTCTCTCTTCTATTTTGACATTTCAGTTTGCAAAACTGCTACTGAAGGGATAGTATGAATGATGAATATCCCTTTCGTAGTAGTCCCTTCTCTACTCTACACTCTCATTGCTTTGAGGCAAGTTTCCTACCATAGATGTGTCCTTCTAGTCCTCCTATCTATTGTCTCTGGATATGATCATGAATAATATTGTTGCTGACAATGGAGTGAAATGGTTTACATAAATATGCTTGTGCTTTACTGAAACTAATATTTTGAAATAATTATTAAGAATAAAAGAAAATTAGGAAGATATGAATTATTCACATATGAAAGTGATTAATATACATATATGAGACCTTGTTCTGTGGCTTGAATTTAAACTTGAAGAGTTTTTTTATATAATTTTATAAACATTATCAGTAGGAAGTCTATCATGTAAGCTGATTATCCTGGTTAAATATATGTCAACTCTTATGTGTTGAAAGAATGACATAAACCATAATATAAAATTGGTCTTCAACAACTTTATCACATGTAGAATTACATTTTTTCTAATTTTTTAACATTAAAAAATTGCTAATTGTCTACAGTAAAGTCATTGTTTAATTATCTTCTTCTGCCACTATCATAAAAAAGTTTATTCGTTTATTACTGACAATACACAAACTGTTGTCAAAATTTGTTTCGCAAATAAATAAATTATAAAATATGTCTGCTATAAATTATTTGGAAGATCACTTTAGGTGTATAACATTATATTATGCATGTACAGTAAGTTTAAGACAAATTAATATTTTATGTCTATAAAATGTACAGAAGTATATTTGAATAACATTTATCATATTAACAATATGAAGACTTAAGGTTATCAACCCAATTTATAAATATTTTATAACATAAAGGAACTCACTAAACTATTCACATGTGGATGTATAATTAAATATGAAATATGAAAATTTTGACATGACAATGATTTAAGCATATTCATTTTTTAAATACAGTATTTCACTAGACGTCTTAAGACTCATAAAATAGTTCTAAAATTCAAGGAAAACTGATTATAGAACTAAGGTATTGTAACTGTGCTGTAAACAGTTTGACAAAGAATAACCTGGCCTTTTCTTTTAGTCTCTAAGTTATAATTCTAATAGAATTAAAAAGAAAGAGCTTTGTGTAAGTCAAGGTCTATACAACATCAGATCTAATAGTGAAGTCATACACATCCAAAATCTAAAGGTGGAAAACTGGCATTTTACATACAAACACACACCTACACAAACAAACACACATGAACACCCACTAAAGTGGGTGTGATCTAGTATTGGATTTTAGATAATGACATGGCTATATGGTGACCAAATTTAATCAAGTAAGCACACAGTCCAGTCCCGGAGTAATGAACTCCCCCAAATTTTAGAACTAAAAACTCAAAGGCAAGTGTTATAGTTGTCAACATTTTATAACCACAACACACTATGAAGAGAATACAATGCTGAGTGCATCAGTAATTTGTATTAAAAAAAATTCAGGGGCCAGTGGGATAACACAGCATGTAGGACATTTAACATTCAAGCAACTGTCCAGGGTTCAATCCCCACATCCCATATGGTCCATGAAGACTAGCAGGAGAAATTTCTGAGTACAAAGCCAGGAGAATCCTCTGAGCGCCACCAGGTGTAACCCAAAAACAAATCAAAACAAAAACACAAACAAAAAGAATGTAACTTTATCCAGCCTAATGTTTAAAGTTCTGGCTAATTTTATGTTTATACTTCTTTAATTACTATCATAATTATTCCTTTAATAGTTTTCACTGAGTTCTCTAAGTTCTCTGGTAAACTGTGTCCTATTTGAGTATAGTTTGAGAATTCTTAAATTTTGCAAAGGGTGTAAAGTACTGTACTCTTTTCCATTTACAGTTTGACAGCTTATTTACCTTCTGTCATCTTAGAATGTTACATTTAATTTCAAAAACATTAATTTGTACTACTGTATTTTTAGAAGTAGTTGGAAAAACAATGTAAATATGTACATGGTAAAATATATCCTTGACATTGAATGTTACCTATGTGAGAGACACTGCAAGAATATTGACTGCTTGCTTTATCAAATCAGCAGTTGAAAAAAAAAACATATTATGCCTGTTTCTAAGAAAGATGACTTAGGTCTAAGTTTCAACAACTGTTGTGCAGAAAAGTCACTATTTAAAACTAGCTCTGCTTCAAATCCTACACACAAATGACTATAATACACAGCCTCTCCTTGTTAACACAGTTCCCCAGCCTATTTTTAAGTGTAAGTTGATTAAGACTGAAATATCTTAAAGTTAAAACAGTTTGTAATTTTAATTAACATGATTATCTAAAATATGAGGAATAACTTGTTCAGTCGCATGAACATAGTGCTGGACTGTTTCCATAGACCCTAAATATTATATATTTGTTCATTGCAAAATTATGTCTACAACAGATTGTGCTCTTGACTTCTCGAAGTTTCAGAAGTGTATCAGCTAATTAGGGCAGCTGTGAAGTCTCAGGCAGATTCTACTACCTTCATTTGACAAAACATGCTGCCAAGATGCTTCAAATGTAAGTTTAACTATCAAGCATTTGCAAAATCTTGGGTAGCTAAAGCCTGTTCTATTAAAACTGGAGAAAGTTTCAAGCTATTAATATAAGAGAGAGCAAAAGACATCAGCAAATGTTCCATAAAGATTGAGTGTGGGGGACTAGAGAGAAAGCACAGTAACTGAGGCATTTTCTGGTAAGCAGATGACCTGATTTGATCCCCTGCACCGATTTGGTCCCTCACAAACCCGTGCACCCACATAATCCTGCACAAGGACTGATATCTGAGCAACAGATCTGAACTAACTTGAGCATAGCCCACCCTGAGGTCCTGAAACAACAACTTGCATCTTTTTTATAATTTAAAAATTTTAAAGCAGATCTACTATAAAACATAAGGCTATGCTGAATCACATTGATTTACATTCATATATAAATGTACCTGTATATAACCATATATACATAGAAACAAGCAGGGATCAGAAGAAATTTAACACAAACCTTATAATAAAGACACACTTAATATATCATATTTTCTTGAATACATTCTATATCCCACTCACAGGCACAAGTGAGCGAAATAGAATGCTTGTCTTTAAGATAGCACGGGTATGGGGAGAGAGGCTGGGGCAGGAAGGTTGTATTGGTGAAGGAGGAATACTTTTTATGACTGACAAACCCAACTACAAACATGTCTTGTAACCATGGTGCTTAATAAAGATATTATTATCTAAATATATATAAATATAACCTATGTTTGAACAAAGCTGAAAAAAAAAGAAAAATATGGTTTTAGAGTTTTATGTCCTGAGATTGAGGTTTGCTTTTGTAATATAATTTTGGTTATGTCTTCTCCTAAAGTAATAATGCATATGTAATTTTGTGAAAATTGACACTAATTGAAAACTTCTGGTAGCCAACGTAAGATATTTAATTATTAATATAACACAAAACCAATATTCATTTTCCTCAGTACCTAAACTACTAGTATTTGCTAAATATGCATGGCGTAATATTTTCTTAAGAACATCAAGACTTGGGTCCTGCGAGATAACCACAGTGGAGCGACTGTTTGACTTTGCTGGCAGCCAATACAGGAGTGGGACCCCACTAAGATTTCTCAGACCCATCATGCTCTCCTTCCTGAGCCTTCCAGGGGCTCTTTCTGAGTACAAAGCTAGTGCGGAGTAATCTCTGAGCGCTCGCCTGGGTGTTGACCAAGAAAGAACAAACAAACCAATAATAATAATAATAATAATAATAATAATAATTCAAGATTTGAACTTTGCTATGTGGATTCAATAAATATCTTAAAAATTTGTACCTGAAACCATAATGCCACTGAATAAAAATGCTATCATGTTTTATGGAAGACTTAAAAAGTGATGAGTATTTTGTCTTTGAGAATCATTACACAATTGTTTTTCATTTTTCTCAAAACCCATAGATGAATGAGACCATTTTGTGTTTATCTCTCTCCCTCTGACTTATTTCACTCAGCATAATAGATTCCCTGTACATTCATGTATGTATAGGAAAATTTCATGACTTCATCTCTTCTGATGGCTGCATAATATTCCATTGTGTATATGTACCATAGTTTCTTTAACAATTCATCTATTGAGGGGCATCAAGGCAGTTTCCAGAGTCTGGCTATTGTAAACAACACTGCAATAAATATAGGTGTGAGAAAGGGATTTTTGTATTGTATTTTTGTGTCCCTAGGATAGATCCCTAGGAGTAGTATAGCTGGATCGTAATAGAGGAAGACTGGAGGGTCCAGCTCCTGACATGAAGCTCACCACAGGGATCATTTAGTGCAGTCACAGAAATAATTACACTGAGAACTATCATAAAAAAATGTGACTGAATGATGGAGGTAGAAAGCCTGTCTAGATACAGGCCTGTGTGGGGTGGGAAGGAAGGACTCTTGGGATATTGGTCATGGGAATGTTGCACTGGTGAAGGACTTATATATATATTTAAAGTCCTTCTTTATATCTATACATGTACATACATACATACATACATACATACATACATTAAAAAATAAAAAAAGAAAAGATAAGGCCTCCCAATTCTTACCACAGGCTGTGTTCTTTACACTGACTATGGAATGAGGAGGTACAGTAAATGCACCCCATATACAACTCAACCCAGGCACTTTGCCTGGTCTGTATCGTGAATTGGAGGACAAAAATAAAAGTGATGAGTAAGCTTAAATGATCTTCTGAGTTGAACCCTAACCCAATTTGATCAGCATTTATATTAAAAACAATTAAGATTCAAAACATTAAGATATAGGAGCATAGAGAAGAAAAGATTTAAAACAAAATAGACAGGAAATGTTCCTGAGAGAAACCAAAACAGATGATACATTGATCTTAAAAGTTTAACTTCTTGAATTATAAGAAATATGCATTTCTGTTGATCAAGTCATGCTGTCTTATATTGTATTATATTTCATTATACTATCCTTCTCAATTTCACATATTTTCATGTCATTTCTAATTGGCCTTCAAATTTTCATTTAGACATTGATAACAGATGAACACTGCAAGATTTCAATGCATTCTAGGATTAAATGGGTACAAGTAAGTAGGACAATTTATTCTTTCCAAAAAATGTAGACACTGAGATTTTCACTTATTTGTGTTCTCACTTTTAAGTGTGCCTTTTTCTTTCTTTCTTTCTTTTTCTTCTTTCTTTCTTTCTTTCTTTCTTTTCTTTCTTTCTCTTTTCTCTTTCTTTCTTTCTTTCTTTCTTTCTTCTTCATTCTTTTCTTTCTTTTCTTCTTCTTTCTTTCTTTTTCTTCTTTCTTTCTTTCTTTCTTTCTTTCTTTCTTTCTCTTATTCTTTCTTTCTTTCTTTCTTTCTTCTTTTCTTTCTTTCTTTCTTTCTTTCTTTCTTTCTTCTTTCTTTCTTTCTTTCTTTCTCTTTCTTTTTTCTTTTTCTTTCTTTCTCTTCTTCTTTCTTTCTTCCTTTCTTCTTTCTTCCTTCCTCCTTCCTCCCTTCCTCTTTCATTCTATTTCTCTTTCTTTCTTTTTCTCTCTTTCTTTCTTTCTTATTTTTCTCTTTCTTTCTATTTCTTTCTTTCTTTCTTTCTCTTTCTTTATTTTTATTTCTTCTTTCTTTCTTCGTTTCTTTCTTCTTTCTTTTCTTTCTTTCTTTCTTTCTTTTTCTTTCTTTCTCCTTTCTTTCTTTCTTTCTTTCTTTCTTTCTTTCTTTCTTTCTTTCTTTCTTTCTTTCTTTCTTTCTTTCTTCTTTTTTCTTCTTTCTTTCTTTCTTTCTTTCTTTCTTTCTTTCTTTCTTTCTTTCTTTCTTTCTTTCTTTCTTTCTTTCTTTCTTTCTTTCTTTCTTTCTTTCTTTCTTTTCTTTCTTTTTCTTCTCACCCAGATGCCCTCAGGGGTTACTACTGGATCTGCTCTCAGAAATTGCTCCTGGCTCAAAAGAACATATGGGATGCCAGGGATCAAACTAGCATCTGTCCTGGGTCAGCCACATACAAGGCAAACACCCTACCACTGCGATACTACTCTGGCCCCAAGCGTGCTATTTTCTGAGGAATACGGTTTCTTTACATCTGCCTGGATCTAATCTATCATACAGAAAACTACTCTCTTCTTAAAACTAACTAATGGCTTAAACCCAAGAGATAAGTCCATTGAATTGACCATTAATAGTTAAGATGACTACCTTCTCTATTGGAAAACTTTTCAAAATTCATTGTCTTACATATAAAGCAATATAAAATGTATTTCCTGAGAAAACAACAATAAAACAAATGTTGAATCATGTGTTCTTGATATTTCAGAGAAAACACAGCAGAAATCCCAGAGCCTCACAACTCCAATGAAACAAGCACCAAACTTGTTGAATCAATCAAAACATCTTAGTTAATGAAACAGATAAGTAATGTATATACTTAGATTAAATACAATATAATTGTTTTTGTTCCAAAGCATTTTTGAAGTAATTTCTTATCAGGAATATGAATGAATTATTGTATTTTTGAAATACCTAAGATAAAAAGCATGCAACCAAATATTTTTTCTTATTTCTTCATTAATTTTAAATGAAGTAATAAAGGTTTTAAAAGTTTTTGTTTATGGTTTTGGGATACAGTGTTAGCACACCACATTTGTTAGCAAAGTGCCAATATCTCCCCATCAATATCCATACAAATTATTTCTATTCTTTTATTTATTATTATATTTACTTCTCACAAACAATACAACTTATATAGGTTTTTGTAAAGTAATTTCATAAAACTTGAATTTTAAATACAAAAAGTCCCATATGTGAATATATTATTATGCATAATAATCAAATGGTATATAATGAATATTAAATATTTGCCCTTACTATGCCCTTGTTATTCCAAATTTAAACACGAGAAAGAAATTTAGATATTAGAAAAATCATGTCCTGCTCAATATGTCATTCTTCCAAAGCAAATATGGACAGAGTCTTAGACTGAAAGGAAACATGGCTTCTAATCCCAGTTGGGCAACTGACGTATTGACTTTCATAAATCTGACATCTCAAAGTTGTATTAGTTCTGGCATTTGCTAGCTACTTCCTTCACCTCTAGGAATAAATGGTATTGCCTGTAAATATCTCAGAGTGATCATGTGGGGTTTCTTAGACTATTTTTTCTCTTTTATTTTCTTTTTAGTTTCAATTCAATATATAGAGGAACATGTGTTCAAGGTCAAATTAACTAAATTAGATTCAGAACTAATAATGCCTTATTAGCCATATAACCTCAACTGAATTCATTTTTTCCATTTGTGTTTTTTTTTATCAGAATAATAGGAATAAATAGAGTTTCAGGTTAATAAATCTTTGGCAATTAGAAGAATGCCAGGAATACAATGAGGATTAAATTAGCATGATGTTGCCATTGCTGCTGCTGTCTTATTCACTTGAACATTGCATTGATTTTACCTCAGTGTGATTCCTGAAGAGATACATAAGATACAGAAATGCCCCTCCTGTTAAATTGCTAATACTCAATTTTGTTTCTGAGTTAAGTACATCATTGCTTATCCGACAAACAAGAGGAGCACTACTTCAAAATTGTGGTCAGAATAATAGCCTTTTATTCAACAAATAGTAAATTGCCCCTAAGTAGGAGGTTTCCTAATTTGACTTAAGAGATCAACCAAGCAGGAGTGAGCTAGTTCCAACACCTCACAACAATGCTAATGATTTTTTCATGTTGAATTAATAGGATTGAAATGTTTGTGCTTTCAGCAGCTGTTGGAAACAGTGGGTGAGATCTTCTACCAGTACACTAGCAACATTACACTGCTCAGAAGGCAATGCTCAGATAGAAAAAGAATGCTGACTGTCTATACTGCTCTAATCTTAAATTTTAAATGATTATTTCCATCAAGCACAGAGAGCAAACATCTCTTTCATTCCATGGAGAATGAAAATTTGCAGAAAAGAGTAATTTGTTGTGCACACAAAATGAAATTTATGTTTTGAATCAGGTGAGTGGCTAGTGCTTAGCTCTCTGATTAATTATCACAGCAAGAAATGATTAAAATCCGCCAACACAAAGCATATTTTTACTTTGCTCACACATTATGGCCCCTTTTAGATCCTTTCACTGGCTTCCATAGCTTTTTGTTTAAAATACAAATGATTCTTAATCATTTATATTGAGTTTTTTCCTCTAAAACTAAACTAACTCATTTTATTCTACTTTTCTCATTACATTCAAATATGAATTTATTTTTCTTTCATTCTCCATTTACTTTGCCTTATCTTTCTGTAGTGATTTACCTTTTATTTGTCTATTCCTGTAACTTATATTTCAAACAATATAGCATTCATATGTCTCTTTAGTGAAATAGCTTACAAAACAAAACTTAAAAACACAAAAATTAAAATACATTTTATAAAATATATTGATCATAATAAATAACAATAAATAGCAATAAATATAAGCATTTAATTTAAAAATATAAGACGAAGATATATTAAGATATGGGTAGCAGAGATTCAAAAGACTTTGAATACTCTTAGTTGTAAAATATCTCTAAAACAAATAAGGCAAAAGTTCCATTGAAATTCCTAAAGGAACTGAGGAAAAATGAATACAAATATGTAGTACTTAATATAATAGGCTCTTATCCACCTATGTAGAAAGCTGTATTCTCTCCTGGAATGTTACATCCTCACCCTCCCTTCCTCAGACTATCTAAATAAAAACCTGTTTTTACTTCCTAAAAAGTTTTATAAAATATTCTACTTCTGATAGAGAATTTGACATAGATGATGTGAGTTGTTAACTATGCTAGTCTCTTCTAGCCAATTATCATATGTTTAGCATCATGTTCTTTTTTTTCTTAACTATGAACCATTTTTAAGTGTATTTAATGCAGATAAAACACATTTGTACTGGTAAGCAATGTCTTTATCTGCTACATATATCACATGATCATAATATTTGGTCAAGACAATACAGAGATAGTAATATTGTGATATTTATAATTTCTTTTTTTTTTCGGGCCACACCTGTTTGATGCTCAGGAGTTACTCCTGGCTAAGCATTCAGAAATTGCTCCTGGCTTGGGGGGGACCATATGGGATGCCGGGCGATCGAACCGTGGTCCTTCTTGGCTAGCGCTTGCAAGGCAGACACCTTACATCTAGCGCCACCATGCCGGCCCCGTTATTTATAATTTCTAACAAGTGTATTAAATAGGAAATGAGGCTTTTGTCAATACATTGGAAAATTTCTTTCTTCTTTCTTCTTCCTTCCTTCCTTCCTTCCTTCCTTCCTTCCTTCCTTCCTTCCTTCCTTCCTTCCTTCCTTCCTTCCTTCCTTCCTTCCTTCCTTCCTTCCTTCCTTCCTTACTTTCTTTCTTTCTTTTTCTTTCTTTCTTTCTTTTTCTTTCTTTCTTTCAGGGCCACATTTGGAGGCACTCAGGAGTTACTACTGTCTCTGCACTCAGTAATTCACTCCTGGCAAGCTTTGGGTGTTATATGGGATGGTGAAGAACATACCCAGTACAGCCCACATGAAAGGATAGCCTTACCAATGTGTTATCACTCTGGCCCTGAAAATTTATCCTCAAATAATTGTAAGTAGTTGTGCACATTTATATAAATGTACATTGTAAACAATTTAACCTAAATTGTACTTCCAGATAAACTTATACACATGAAATATATCATGCATTCTTATATAATTTCCATATTTATAATGAAAATCTTAAGATTTCTGCATCACAAAAATATGAAGATAATCGCTAATTGTGGTATCTAACCTCTAAACTGCATTGTCAGACCTTGTTCATTATGTAGTAATTAGAAAGAGACATTAGCATCAATGCTGTGAACTTTTCAATGTAAATCAGGATATAGTATAGTAGAACCAATTAAAGCAAAACACTTTTAAGGAGGGAAGGAAACCGTTAAAAGTCAATTTTATTAGATCTTCATATTTTGGGTTCAGTAATATTGAATATGCACATTGAAGCAGAAAAACTTAAATTTCTGATATATTCTGAAGAATACTATAAATTTGTGAGGTAACTTAGCTTTAGAGTACTGATTTTACATTATGTCTATTATAATAGCTGCTAGAGTTCCTTTCTAAACCATTGTTCATGATACATATAAAGTAGATTATTTTATATTTTAATCATTATTTAAATAACTTTAAAAATTAAATCTTCTTTTTAAGCATGTATCTACATAGTAGGCAAAAACCAAATTCATTGCTGAAGCAAATGAATTAAAGTAACTATCTCAAGACAAAGACAAAGGTAGAATCTGAACTTTTTTTCCAATTGTGAGCTCCCTAAAACCATTTATGCATAGCATGATAGTTCTTCAATGGTCACCATATATTTTAATAAGTCAGCAATCATTTACATTCAATGATTATTCTATGGGTCTGTAAATTTATACTACTATTTTACCTTGATCCTACAGGGTGTGCTGTGTCTGTGGGATAGACTTCTTATACAGTTTAATAAAGTTATGATGAATCAGAAAAGAAACACATAAACTGATATTACAGAGTAAATTTTCATATATACCACTACAGTCATTATTGTCAAAATGTGGTATTAGACAAAAATTATAATGTCCAGTTACAATATAAATAAGCCACAAGGATGTTAACTACAGTTAAATAATGTAATGCATATTTAAATTTACTAAGAAATATTTCATAAAATTTCTCGTCATAAGAAATCAACTTGTGGGCCCGGAGAGATAGCACAGCGGCGTTTGCCTTGCAAGCAGCCGACCCAGGACCAAAGGTGGTTGGTTTGAATCCTGGTGTCCCATATGGTACCCCCGTGCCTGCCAGGAGCTATTTCTGAGCAGACATCCAGGAGTAACCCCTGAGCAATGCCGGGTGTGTCCCAAAAACCAAAAAATAAAAAAAAAATAAAAAAATAAATCAACTTGTAACTATGTGGTAACTGATATTAACTATATTTACTGTAGTGATCATTTTGCAATAGATACAAATATTAAGTTAGGATACTGTACACATGCAACTAATATTATCCTTTATGCTAACTCTAACTCAGTAATGAAAAAAGGTACCCCAAGATATGTTATTACTAAAAGATATCCATTAATTTCAAGAACATAAAAAAATAATCTAGTTTACTTTATCATAGCAACCTGAAGATTTTAACTTTTTAAACTTTATTGTCAGTTATATTAGCCAGAGTATTAAAATACTCTTCCCAATTTTATTAGTATATCAACACCAAAATTTATTATGTTTTTATTAATCATTAACCAGTTGAACCTGAATCTGTTCCAGTCACAACCTTACCCTTTTATGTTGGTAATCACCAAAGTTGGATAGTGTCAAAGGGATTTTTTGTTCATTTATTTATACTTTCATATCTATTAATGAGTGAAATTATAAATAAACACCACAATTTAAATAAAGAACTTATTTAAAATGAACAACGTATAGTGCTATATGGCTCTACTTGTAATCAGATTCCTACTCCAAATGTGATGTATACCCTCAAGATTTATACGTATCTATTAATTCAAATTATATTGTTCAGGCAGATATAAAACAGAGGACACTTGGTTTGCAATCAGTTGACTCAAAGTTTTAATTCTACTACTATATATGATACATATAGATCAAAAAAACACTTCCAGAGATGATTAATGAACAGAGCCAGGAGTAGACTTGAGCTTATCAAGTATAATTCCAGAAAAATAACATTTTTAAAAATAAAAACTGGGGCCTGATTGGTGGCACAGCAGTAGGACGTTTGTCTTGCATGCCACTGACCTACGATGAACCATGGTTCAATCCCCAGCATCCATTATGGTCCCCAAGCCAGGAGTGATTTCTGAGTGCAAAGCCAGGAATAACCTCTGAGCATCACCATTGTGGCCCAAAAACCAAAAATTAAAAAAAAAACATATTTCAATTTAAGAATACAATATGTGAGGCAAAATAAATGTCATAATAACAGCTAATACTAGACAATCACTTCCATATGACCTCTAGATTTTCAATAAAAATGACATACAAGAAAAATCAAGAAGAAGCACAAGAGTCAGGGATTCAGCTCAGTGGTAACTACTTGCAGTGAATGTGTGGAACATTAAATTCAATCCTAAGACCATGTAAGTGGAGGGGGGGTTAAAAATAAAGCATGAATGTAATGAGATTTTATAAATGTCTTTCTTCATTTCTTGTCAGACAAACATAAATTTAATAAAAAAAAAGTTAATAGCAATTTGATTTTAGCTTTTCTTAAAATTGAAAACCTAGTCAGAATTGTGAAATATAAAAAGAACAAAAATATATACAACATTTCTTTCTCCACTCAAGAAAAGTCCATATGATCCTTTGAACATATATATATTTCTGACTTTCTCTTTCCTCACATTTTTCTAAATTTCTGTTAATAAATCTATGATGCTTCATGTTAAATAGACTATAATTGAAAAGGGAGACAATTGTGTCCATTTAAATTAAGTGGCAACAAGATAGAGAACATAAATCACAAGGCTAAGTGTTTGATGGAATGAAGAAGTTAAATTAGAAGAATATATAAAAAAATTAATGTAGAAGTTGAACCAGGAGAAATAAAATAATATTGAGTTGGGCTAATCTGGTAAACTTTATTTCAGTTAAATTTTTACATAGTGCCTTCTAAGTTTTGAAGCCCAATGCTTAAAGCCAGTACTCTATTCAAATGCATTCAGAATTCTAATTCTTTATAAGTTTAATAACAAAGGGCACATCATTGTGTTGAGACCTGCATGAATGCATAGGCCTCATATCAAGGAAGCCAGTTATTAAGTCAACTTACTGGAACATAAGATAGGCAAAAAAGAACAAAGACATAGAAAACATAATCTAAATTTTAAATGTATTTTATACTAGAGGAAAAAAAAACAGATTGTAAAAGAATGTAATCCTCACATGCATGGCCTTCTCCTCCCATCTAGAAGGAGGTGATATTCTACCTTTCTTAATATCCAACAGCTCTGCTTTAAGGAGTGGATGAACTGCAGACCATAGGTCCTAGATGAAACTGAGAGATCTTTATTCCTATATTCCGAACCTTCTCTTTGTTCTGGGAAAGACTAAGATTTGATTCCTCACTGCACTACAGTAAGCAAGGTTCATCTCTGTGGTGAGGAGCCCACTCCAGCATTTGGAGACAAGGATGAAAGCACACAATCAAGCACATAATCACCTATTCTTAATCTCATCATCAACACTGAAATGAGTTTCTCATAGGTTGTATAAGAGAGGGAGTTAAGCTTCTGTAACCTTGCAGAGAATCCTGGTACTTAGTACCCACGAAGACAAACAATGGTGTATTTTTCTTTTGTTCATATAGGAAAATAATAGCACATCCCATTTTCTATCAAAAGTGACTCTCATTTCAGAAAAAGATTGACAGAGAAAAAGGACTTTTTTGGGGGGGAAGGCATACCTGATAGGGATTGTACTCTTAGCTGTTCACTCAGGGATTACTTCTGGTGGGCACAAAGGATTTATGGGGTGCCAGGGATTGAACCCAGGTTAGACACATGCAAGACAGATGCCCACTCACTGTACTATTGCTCCTACTCAAGAATAGAACTTTTAAAATACAGTCGTACAACTTTGCATATGTGCCATCATGTAATTGTGAGTAGATGGGGACATAGGGCATGTATTATCAAAGTAAACAAATCACACTGGATGAAGGGTACAAAAGGAACTTATTGCCTGTCGTTACATACAGAAGTTACATGAAAGAGGCTTGAAGTATTAAGGGAATTAAAAACAAAGTTTATGTATTAACTTATCCATAAAATAGCATATTTTATGACACTTGAAATAAATATCCCCAATCTAGTTTTTTAAAAAACCTAATGAATTGAAAAGCTTTAATTAGAATTCCAAATAAAATGTTAAATACTATGGTAAAAATATAACACATAAACACTTAAAATAAACGCGATAAAATATACATTTTGGGTTATATTTTCTAAATATAAATATACTTTGCTAAAATACACATAAGGGAAGGTAGAAATATGATTTCTCAGAATTAATATAGAAGTTAATTGAACATAAATGTAGCCATAAATTATTCACAAAAGGAATACAGGCAATCTTATAATAAAACCTTTTGAGGTTAAATGATGTATCATACTGAATCTTGTGAGGATGATGTATAGATTTGGTTAAAACTTAGTGAGTTATATTCATGAAGATGGATTCCTGTACCATGAAATATCAGAGATAGTATGTTTTAATTATATACAAAACACCAGCTTATCATAAATACTTAACAGTGCTGGTTGTGGCCAAAAACCAAAACAAATAATAAAATAAACTATAGACCCAGACATTAATATTATTATGGTTCCTGCTTTGACTAAAATTTTTCTTTATCTCCTAACATTTCCCACCTCTTCCTTCAGGGATTCTAGTTTGCTTTGCCATCTATATTTTATAGCAAAGTAGGTATCTTGCAAGTTCTGATGTAGAGCAAATAGACTTGCTATTCATCAAATATATTTTATTTAATTTTATAGATACATGAAAAGGAATACCATTTTGCCTTCAGCACTATTCTTCTATCTCTTGTTCCTGTTTCTATCTCCCAAGAACTTCAAAGAGAAACTTTCTCTGGGAAAACAGAGTATGGTTTGTAATATATAAATCTTAAGATTTTTACATCATGGTATAAAATAATGATAAGTCACATTTCTAACTAAACTGAAAGAGCAACAAAAAACAAAGAGAATTTTTGGTTTAATCTTCTAACTTTTAAAATAACTTTTTAAACGTATGCTCAAATAGTATATGACATTATTACTTTAATATTTTAGTAGATTTATGTAACAATTCCTCAAAGCAACAAGTAAAATATTCATTCTAGAGCAGCACTGTTAAGGCAGAATCTTCTTTAATACAGTCATAGATATCTATTCTGGCTAATATGATAGTCACTATCTTACAGCTCAATAATAATTTGATTTTATTTTTTAATTAAGTTTTAAAATAAAATTCAACTGCTTTCAATTAGCTTTTATATTGATTGTAAGTTTATAATGAAAATTTATTAAAGAACAGAAAAAGAGGAATAATTACAAATAAAAATAAAACAAAAAGATAGCATGAAAGTATTAGTTGTTTATTATAATTAAACAATAAAAAGTTAAAACCAAGATATTAAGCCTACGAAAATTACATGTGTCTACAGGAAATAAGTAGTTCTGAGTATTTTTGTTTTGTTTTGTTTTTAGGCCACACCCAGTGACACTCAAGGCTCAGGAGTTACTCCTGATGTGTGATCAGAAATCGCTCCTGGGTAGAAAGATTATCTGGGACACCGGGCATTGAATGAGGTCTATCCTGGATCTGCCACATGCAAGACAAATGCCCTACCACTGTGCTATCTCTGCGGCCCTGTTTTATTTATTTATTTATTTATTTATTTATTTATTTATTTATTTATTTATTTATTTATTTTTGTGGTCTCGAGTATTAACAGACACATTTTCAACGAGCCTGAAAATAACAGATTTCTGTAATAGATAAAAGATGAAAGAAGTACTGAAGTAAAACTGATCAATATATGACCAGTTTTAACAATGATAAAATAATTTAAATTTTTGTTGTTTATAAAATGCAAATAAATGCATTATATGTTTTATGAGAAAAAATTATATAAATGAGTTTAAATTTCAACTTTCAATATTTATGTAACTCTAACAATGGATTAAAAATGGAAACTGAGAAGAGAATTTAGAGGTTATTAGAGAGGGCAGGGTGGTTAGTGAAATGGAAGAGACAGAATAGATCATGTACATAGACATTTACTAAGAAAAACAGATATCTGAGTATTGAATTTTCAGTGTGGAGTACACGTGTCTCAATGAAAGATAAAAAGAATAAACCAATTCTGAGTTTCTTATTAAATTTTGATCATTTTAATGCATTTTAGATACTCAAGTGCCACTATTAATTAGACAATTGCAGCCAGAAAGAGGATCAAAGGAAACAGTAATAGAGATACAAATTTTGGAATCTTCTAAGGAGAGTGTTTCTTTCTTATTATGTGTTAAATTTTGAGTTTAAATTATATACACTCCAGAGCTTAATTTCTATAAAAATTTATTTTGATGTGTTGAATTACTTTTTACTTTCCCAATGATTTTTATTTATTTGCAAGTAATATACGCTTTTATTAAACCTTGGAAATCTGTATTTCTAAAAATATTCCAGTTTATTTTCAATATGATTTTTGGTTGGTGAATTTTAAACTTAATATAAGGGTCAATGGGGAATGACTTCCAAGAAGAGGACTGAGTCTACAGATCAGTTAAGCAGCAGGGCCTGTGCACTCTGCACTTTATACTTTATTTTTATTCTTTTGCTGGCTCTATATTTACAACATTTCTGTGCATTTACTCAAAAGTCAATAATGTTTGTTTAGTCTAGATTAGTTCTTATTACACTGTTGTTGAAACATGCTATATTAGACACACACACACACACACACACACACACACACACACACACACACACACACATGGGCGGGGCACCTCCCTTGTAGTAAAATACAGAGAGGAAGGAGGCCTAGGAAGGATTCAATGGAATAGGGACTGTCTTGCAGGCATGAGGCCACTGGTTTCTAGTGGATACCAGTTTACATGCTGCATGTGATCTACAGCTACTGAAACTGAAAACCCTGGTGTCTCGAAGAAATCTGGGATCTTTTGAACAGTTTACCAAATGTGGAACTCCAATGAAAGAGAGAGTGAGAGAGAGAGAGAGAGAGAGAGAGAGAAAGAGAGAAAGAGAAAAAGAGAAAAAGAGAAAGTTGAATGCACAGAGACATTAGCATAAAGATAATTGGCATAGTAGATAAACTCATTTTTAAACCAACACTCAAAATTCTTAACATTCCAAAGCACATTTTATGAAAACATATAAAAATAAAATATATACGCATATGCTTGTCATTACATAGAGGAAAAAGAGAAGCTGAACAGATATCTAAATGGCTCTAACATGTACATTGCATACTAAAATTGTAATTTGATTATTCAGTTCCCTTAGTACTTTTAAACAACCCCTGAGCACTGTTTTCCCATAAATCAAGTACATACACACATATTAATAGTTTTACTTAACCTATTTTTGCTTTTAATATTTGTCTCATTAATTATGGATCATTAGAATAATGCATATTGAGGACCTGGGTGCAATCTTTGACACCTAAAAATAGTTTAGAAGCAAAGATTTTGATAACTTATTTTTATAAGAATTAAATTAAAAGAAAAATCTGAGTGAAGTATAAAAAATTACTATTCAAAATGAAAATGAAAGTTTAACGCTAGCTATTCATTTAGTGGAAATTCTTAAACATACTGAAAATCCATTGACTCACTTTGCTTATAAGTGCCAAATAATAAAAAAAATATAGATCTAGAGGGCCAGAGTTATTGCACAGCAGTAAGGGATTTGCCTTGCAAGTGGACAACCTGGGCTGTACCTAGGTTTGATCCCTGGTATTCCTTATGGTCCTTTGAGAATGCCAGGGACAATTTCTGAGTGCAAATCCAGGAGTAACCCTTGAGCATCACCATGTGTGGCCCAAAAACTAATTAGATATATAATAGATAGATGGATAGATAGATAGATAGATTAATAGATAAGTAGATAGATAGGGATGAAGGGAAAAGGGCAGGAGGAGGGTGGGAGGTTGGTAGAAGGTAGGTAGATAGGTGGGTAGGTAGGCAGGTAGGTAGGTAGGTAGGTTGGTAGGTAGATTGGTAGGTAGGTAGGTAGGTAGGTAGGTAGGTAGGTAGGTAGGTAGAACTTAGAGAGTTAGTAGAGGGTTTAAGACAGTTATTTAACCTGCTCGAAGACAGTCCCTGTTCAATCCATAGTCCTGTTCAATCTACAGTCCCTGTTCAACACACAGGATCATTGGAAAATTGCTGAGGGTGGTGTGGGAGCCTTTTGGGTACTCCCAGGGTCATTCTGGTTATTCCAGAATTGCAGAGCTTGATCATAAACACATTCTCTGCCCTCTTCCTGAAGTTTTGTCCTGGCAGTTTGAGAATTGTCAGAAGGTCCTTTGTGCCTCCTGAGTACCAGTTGGAAGAATTTCTCACAATATTTTAAATAGATATTATATAAATATATGTACAAAGGCATATACTATCAATATTCTAAAATAGATTAAATTTTATAAATTACCCAGATAGATAGTTTAATGAGAAAGGCACTAGCTAAGTTCTATTCCCTGAGCCCAAAATTTTTCCCTCAAGCCAAACCAGGAGAGATCTCTTAGTGAAGCATAAGCTGTGAGCACTACTGGGTGTGACCCAGAAGCCAAAATAAATGCATAAATAAATAAAAATTACTCATTAGTCCATATCATATGAATATGCAAACCTGTTAGCATTAAAGTCTGGAAAACTGAAAAAAGTAACTCAGTTAACTATGCATTATAAATCATTTCAAATCAAATTCATTTTCTGCAATTAAAGTAAATGTATGATAAATTTTATTCCATAATCAAGGCAACTTCTTTCTGTATGTATTTGTGTTTGCATATTAAGTTAATAAATTTTCTCATGTTATCTTAATTAAATATACATAATTAGAGAAAAGTCTAAAAAGTATACACAGCATTGGAAAATAATATGGAATTTCAAAGCAACCTGTAAACAAGAACAAAATTCATATCTATGTTGAACTAAATAGAAGTTGCATTAAAATATAAGAAAAAGGCAAATAAAAGGTGATGTTTAGTAAAATGTTCTGCTGCATATAAGAATATTTAATGACATAATAAGATGCACATTTTTCTATTAAGGACAGTGACATTTTAAATACAGACATATTTTATAATTGATAAATACATCAGACTCTCCCCAACTCCACTTTCTTAAAATTTATGTTACTAATTATAGGACTTTGAGAATTATTCTTATTAAAATATTATTTACTAGAAGAGTTAAAATATCATCTAGGACAACTAGATACCAGGTGGAAGACAATAATGAGAATCAGCCTTTTTCCAAAAAATGTTTAAATTCCAGGTTCTACTATATAAATTTCAAATCATATTTAAATTGATATACAGGTAATACATTTTCTTTCATAATAATTAGACAGTCCATAAACTGGACAATCCAATTTAGGGGTGGGCTACAGATAATTTCTATAGTGAATATAAAATCATAATGATTACATTATGTGAGGAATAAGAAACAACAAAGACCCAGGAATATCACTGTGTCTATTTTAAAGAACGTTTTGATTTGAACAATGTAAAGGTCAGATTGTATATGACTGGGGACACAAGAAGCATGTGATTAAGACAGGAGTTAACCTTCAATTCCTTTGGATTACAGCCCAAACATTTTGCATATGACACTTTATATAGAGCTTAAATAAAATGTTCCAATTCTAAACTCTGAAGCAATCATAGATCATTAAGTTATAACACCATTAAATAAAGGTCACATAGATTGAAGAAAGTGACATGAATTCTGCTAAAGTAGTAACATTATACACTTTACCTTAAAATGTCTGGTTTTCAAGAGAAAATATATAAAGAACAACACAATTGTTTCGTGTCTTCTAACAAACATCTATGTAATGGATTTCCATGTAATGTGTAAGGCAAGTTCAATAGCAATGAAAAATGCAGTTAATGGCTGTATTTTCCTCATATAGAACAAATCTATGATTTCTGAATATGCAAACCAATACTTACTATACCAAAAAATAATAGTTAGAGTTTGTTTAGAAATACATATTGATTAATAGATACCTGAATTTCCTGACCACAGAAGTAGTACAGCAGTGCATAAGGCACTTACTTCCATACAGTCTACCCAAATTTGTCGTATGGAACTTGGTACTGCATTAAGAATCCCTGAGCACAAGAGAGGTTGGCCCCAAAATAAACAAACAAAAATTCCTAAATTACTTTATATATTCACCAAGTATACATGTGCATTTATCAGTTTATATATTACCATAATTATATTTTATGATATGCATGTTCATAATGTTTTACAAGAACCATTATATAGCACACATAATACAGTAAAATACAAGTTTAATATATGACAAAGTCAGTTTTTGAGAATAGCTGAAAAAAACTAACAAAAGAGAACTTCTGCAGGACACAACCCACCCAGGGAGAAGAGATGTTTCTCAAAAGAAGATCACTGCGCCGCAGTTGCTGCGGGGCAGAAGCCCGCTTTTGCTATCGCTGGTAACAGCTTACAACCAGGGTACCTGAGAAAGGGTACGACCTCAGACCATCAAGTCGCCCTTTTCCTTGCCATTACTGTGCTTCAGTCGCTGCCAGAGGCCCAGTTTCTCCATCGCCAGTAAGGTATGCTGAGAGAGATTCCTCCCCCTGCAAGCTAACGTCACCCGTACTTTGCAGACTTAGCCACCTATCTTTCAAATGACCATCTTTCCCCTGATCAGGAGAGATCAGTGGTATCTGTACATACACACAGGTGTCATAAACCTGCTGTCCTACAACCTCACTGACATTTCCATCTATACCAGGCAACCCTACACAGAGCAGGACCAACCTTTTTCTCCCTTAGAAAATGTATAGCCCCCAAACCAAAAGAAAAACCTAACTAACTAGACTGTAACATCTCTACCATACTTGGGTAAACTCACATACCTCGAATAAATAAACCCTAAAATAGATCTACCTCCAAACATCTCCTACAAGATCAAACTGACCAGTTAAAAAATAAGAAATCTGAAGTTCCAGCACCCCAACCCACCTTATGCAAAGAACGATGGGGATACTAAGAAAAACAGCAGGAGCTGGGGATATGGAGAGAAATCCTAATAGATTTCCAAATTCTCCAAAAAGCACAAATTTCAGAGATGAAGACCAAAAATTAGTATTTAATGTTCTAGCAATGGAATTCAAAGAATGACTAACTAAAGAGATTAAAAAACCAATAGGTGTATAATTCATCCACCTAAAGTACTCTATCAGAAAATGAGAGAGTCCATATAAACAAAACTAAGGGAACTAAAAAAACATGCTAGCAAGCCACAGTAGCAAAATTATACACATAGAGAATCACATGGAAGAACTTGAGGACAAAATGCAAGCCAGCAACAACACAGTTAATAAAGAAAAGAAAGACAAACCATTAAAAGAAAATGTAAGATACTTAATGAACAAAGACAACAGAAGTAATCTACAATTTATAGGAATACCAGAAGGGGAGGAAAATGGGAAAGGTGAAGAACAAATAATGAGAGAAATCATAGCAAAGGATTTTTCCACCCTCAGAAAAATCATCTATACAAATTCAAGAGGCAAAAATTTTTTCTGATTAAAATTGACCCTAATAGATCGATCAACACCAAGACACATAGTAATCCAAATGGCAAAACAAGGAAAGGAATGAACTCCTTAAAGCATTAGGGAGAAATAAAACCTCAAGTACAAAGGAAGGAATTTAATAATCAAACCAGATCTCCCATTCAAAAAGAAGATCTCAGAGTACCTTGAAGCTTTGATTCCTCATGTAGAAAACCTAACTCACCATTTTTAAATATGTTGTAGCATTATTTTATAAGTTAATACAATTTAAGACTGTATTAATTTAATTTTATTTTAGATCTCTTAGATTTAATGTAGATTTAATTTTAGATCTCTTATTATATTTGCACACATTTAATAGATTGGTTTTGTAAACATGGGGAATAGCACTGCATCATTTGGCATATCAGAGAGAATATGAAGTTCTAGGAAGAAGAAAAACAGAAAAGGTCAGAATAGGAAAGAAGGGGAAAAAAAGAAGAAAATGCATGAGAAGAGAAATAAGAAGACAAATAAGAACATGGGAAAAGGATGGAATAAGTCTTGCAATTAGTAGGATAGAAACATTACTACTTTCAAGGAAATAAAATCATATAATAAACCATATAATGTAAGTTTTTTATACACGTAAAATATGTTTAACATATTTCATGTTAATTCACTCAGCGGGCTGAAACAGGAAAAAAAATAACTGATGGAAAGATCTCTAACAAATTTTTTGGTTAATTTCAAGTGAATACAGGGACAAAGAAACTGGAGAGACTCAACCATAAAAATGTATATTGATAGTGACTTCCAGGGCCTATTTGGGGAGATTATGGTGGCCTACAATAACAAATGGAAGGTATTATCTGAAAAATATAAGTGCATTAAATGTAAAATAGTATCAGTCTAATTCATTTGATTATATCTTACTATTGGTATCCATGTTCATTAAGCAACATCCTGGTAACTGTATTTCTTTTAATTCAGTGTCCCACTTGAAAAAAAATGTCATGTCAATCCGTATGGTGCTAGATTCATTGTGTATTCATATACATTTTTATTTAACCTTAAAGATATTTTATTTTACATATATTTTAGTCAATGGCAGTTGAAGACCAAAAGTGATACATATAGTTATGATAATATTGAAATGTATTTTTTAAATTTTTGTCAGTACACAGCTTGTACCTTTCATACAAAGGTCATTATGTAGACCGCATGACTATTTCTAACAAATTAGGTAGGAATTCAGAATAAATTGGTTTATTAAATTTGAATCTAATAAAAAGAATATATGTTTTATCAAGTGAAAATATTAGGTAAGATTAAAGTGCAGATAATAAGAGAATATGGCTAGACACTGGAATATACATTAAATAATAATTATAACTAATGTTGAAATGGAAGTTGTTGAAAAGGGATCCTCAGTTACTGTAGGTGGGGTTACTGAGTGGCCTAGCCGTTTTAAGAAAACAATGTGGACAATATTCAAAACACAGAAATTCAACTTTAATATGCCCAGAAATTTCATGGCATCTACACTAAGAGTTCAAAACCTACTCAGAAATCATATTTGAAACCCTAATTTCATAGTAGCACAATTCACAATAGCAAGTCTGGAAAAAGCCCATATATACATTGGCAGATGACTGAATAAAGGAACTATATTGCATATATACAGTACAGAATACTAGCAGGCTATAAGAAAATATGAAATCATGCAATTTTCCATTATATAAATATATAAAGTGGATAAAACTAAATAAAGTTAGTTAGATTAAGAGAGAAAGTCATAAAATGTTCTTTTCCCTACGTAGGATATTAAGAAAATGGTAAGTGAATAAAAATGCACAAATACGGGGCCAGCAAGGTGGCACTAGAGGTAAGGTGTCTGCCTTGTAAGCGCTAGCCAAGGAAGGACCGCGGTTCGATCCCCCCGCGTCCTGTATGGTTGCCCCCTCCCCAAGCCAGGGGCAATTTCTGAGCGCTTAGCCAGGAGTAACCCCTGAGCATCAAATGGGTGTGGCCCAAACCCCCCCCCCCCAAAATGTACAAATACAACAGAAACTGAGAATTGGTTTCTATTAAAAAGTTTACCACAGCAGACAATGGGGAGGAGCACACTAGAAAAAAAATGTAAGAAAGTGGACATTCTGATGGAGGGTGTATTGCTTAAATTTTTATATATGACACTACCAATAATAGGTTTATAATTGGCAATGCTTAAAATAAAATATAGAAAATAAATAGAACTCAATATATATTTCCTATTACTATTCAGGTTATCTAAGCAAAAGTTTAAGAGGATAGTTTTTTTTAATATAATGCTAAGTATATATAACAAAGTTTCTGAGGAATTTGTATCCTCATGAAAATTGATTTCTAAAATATCAATTTAAGAAGAATTTTCCTTCTGTTTTTGTTTTTGAGCCAAACTAGGCTACTGTTGGGGTTACTGGAATCTTCACTGAAAAATTACTCCTGGCAGGACTTGGGCAATGATAGAAGATGCTGAGGATCAAACCAGGGCCAACCATGTGCCCAAAAGCACACTACTCTCTGGTCCCATAAGAAGAAATTTCTGTGGTACATATATACAATGGAATATTATACAGCTGTCAGGAAAGATGAAGTCATGAAATTTTCCTATACAAGGATGTACATGGAATCTATTATGCTGAGTGAAATAAGTCAGAGAGAGAGAGAGAGAGAGAGAGAGAGAGAGAGAGATGCAGAATGGTCTCACTCATCTATGGATTTTAAGAAAAATGAAAGACATTCTTGAAAAAATAACTTTCAGACACAAAAGAGAAAAGAGCTGCAAGTTAGAGCTCACCTCATGAAGCTCACCACAAACAGGGATGAGTTTAGTTAGAGAAATAACTACAGTTTGAACTATTCTAAAATTGAGAATGTACGAGGGAAATAGAAATTCTGTCTATGGGGAGGAGGGAGATTTGGGACATTGGTGATGGGAATGTTGCACTGGTAATGGGTGGTGTTCTTTACATGACCAAAACCTAAACACAATTATGTATGTAATAAAGTTGTTTAAATAAATAAATAATAAAATAAATTAAAAAAATGAAATTAAAGATTGAAAAAAAAGAAGAAATTTCTTCCTAATCTTGTATTCATCCTGTTCACTTTCTGCATGGCAATTAAGGCCAATAATTAGGGAATATAGGGTCTGTTGAAGAGAATTATTGTTCTATAAAATTATATCAATTTATCATCTGATAGTTTCATTCATATAAAAAACAGTATTTTAGCGTTTTAAAAAGTTTACTGTAAATAATGACACAGAATTTAATATCTTATTTCAAATTACAATTTTCTTGATAGTCTTTCAATAATTGCAAACATATATTAATTAATATACCAAAAAGCAGCTATAAAAGAAATGACTTGTTAACAAAGAAAAACACTTTTTATCTGTTCCATTCTTATGTATAGCCTAAAGGAGATTTGACAAACAAAATGTCACTGAAGGTAACAATGTCTTGCTACTAGTGACAATTTCTTATATCTTAATTAAACCTAAACTAAGTTTTTAAAAAAAGTATAATTAAGTGTGAGAGCAAAAATCTCAAACAAACAAGCAAAAGCCACTCACAATTAAGTATATGACAATTTTCACCCTGAGGAAGATAGTAATAAAAAAACAATAAAATTTTACTAAAAGTATTAAACAAAAATATACAAAGTTTGACATTCATCACACTTTATGCACTTAAACTTCATAGAGAAGGACTCAGATTTCTATCTTCTGTAAAACACTCAGATTAAAAATATCCTCTTACTAAGTTTCAACTAGTCATCTATCAAACAAATACATCTCAAAGTAGTATCACCACCCCACAGGGTTCCAGGATGGGGAATAATAAAATAAAATTTGAAAAAAAAATAATTCTTTGAGAGGAAGAGATCTAATTAAAAGAAGGCCCTAACAACTTCATGGATTAATTGGATACCAAGTGAGATAATTGGACCTCTGGGAGTACTATTACACCCATCATAAACTGCTTTTTTTCACAAGTATAGGTTAAGTGTTTGATGCTTTAATTGGATGTAGCACTACAATAAAAGTAGAGATATTATAGAGAAATTAATATTTGGGAAGGCAATTTCCTAAAGTTATTCAGCGGCTTTAATAGTTTTGTTTTTCAAAGATGAAATTCTCTGGGCTTCTTGGAGCCACTTTGATAAAAGTGTGGTTATAGTCCTATCAACCAAAATATACTTATGCTATTAAAAGTTGACCTATAGACCACATATAGCTCTTTGCAATTAGAAATTCAACAAGATCATATTACTCTGTGATTGAAGTTAAAATGGACTTTTTTTTAGACAACATTCTAAAATGTTCACTGGAGCAAACATTGGCTTTCAATTAGATGATTTTCCAGGAAACAGAACCACAGAATTGTTGAATCTCAAGGAGCTCATTGATCATTTATCTGGTCAAAATATATTTTTGCAGATAAAAGTCCTGCATGAAGAGAAATTTGTGAAAATTCTAGATCAAAGCTAGGATTGCTGAATGCTCATTTGATAAAAAAAATGATGGCAGTTTTTAAAATAAAAAAGCAGTAGTTATATGACAATATCTCAATTTTTGATGTTGTATGTTTAAAATCATTTTTAATAAAAATCAAAATTTAAGTAAAGTTCACTTCTATGGTGAACTTAAGGGATTTTATAGAGACATCAATTGTAATTATTTACATAGAATTGATAATATTTTATCTGAAGTTTATTTCCATGAAAAAATATCAAAACAGTATCAAAGGAAGTGGAGAAATGGCCATTATTTTTCTTTTTTTTTAAATTAAATCTTTATTTAAGCACCATGATTACAAGCATGATGGTAGTTGGGTTTTAATCGAAAGCAAAACACTCCTCTACACCAGTGCAAACTTGTTTTATCTTTATTCTATTTTCTTTGAAAATGTTAGTAGTCTGCAATAATAAAACAATATTTTGTTTTGTTAGTTAAAAAGGCAGATTCAATTCTAGGCATAAAGAGGATAGTTTATTTATCACCTAAAAAAGAAGTTAGTTCATTCTGAGCATTTGTAGATTTTATTATGTTACCCAACAGTTTAATTTAACCCATTATAATTATAAGATCAATAATTCATATCAGTATGATAAAGCAATAATTTATAACAGTAGAATGGGTCTTTTTCAGCACCTCTGTAATCTGCTAAGGAGGCTGATTCCTCTAGAAAATCAGTCTCATTGGAATTCTCCTACACTCTCTGTCTTGTTGAATCAGTCAAAAGGTATCAGGAAGAGTCTGTTGTAGGTAATCATTCCCAGATAGGCTTCACCAAAGAATTACTATCAGGTCACTTTGTGCCTAAGAAAGGACATGTTCTTCTATAATGCCATTCAGACACATATCTATGTTTAATCTCAAGTTTATTTAAACAAATAAGTCAAATTTTCATAAATATAAACATGAGTTTTAATGAATCCAACACCATAATCTAATCTTATTTCTGTGTTAATTCCTACTTATGCTTCAGGACTCAGTATAGATTTACATTATACATAGGCTTAAATCCTTATACTCCTGTAATAGTAAACTGAGTGAACCGCTTAACTTTTAACTCATAGGGCCATGAACCTCTAGAAAAATCTGCTGAGCTTTAAATGCCTGGGATAATTTTGTCTATTATCTTTCAACTTCCTTCTTTCCTTTTCTCTTTCCTTCAGTGTTTGTCTTTCAGTTTACCATTTTCTTTTCATAAATATTTAGCAAGAGTTCACTATGGACCATCACCTCCTATAAAATACATTTTGACAGGACAGATAATGAATGATCAATTTCACTACTTAATGATCATTGAGTTATAGGTGAAAGAACCAGAGGACAAAATCAAAGTTATATATTTTTTCCTGTATTTCTCTGAGGGAGAACAAGAGAAACTAAAAGGAAATAGATGTTAATGAAGAAAAAATGTTGTTATACACTTGTGACAAAGAACTTGTTTGTACAGTTCTAATTTAAATCAAATTTTAAATCAAATCTGGTATTTACAGTATTTAGACTCAGTCTATTTAAATATAGACACTAGGCAAAAAGATTTATTTAACAACATAGTTCATTTTCTAGTTATAAATATATATTTAAAAAATCACCAATGTAGTGTTATCAAATGATAGCACATTTGGGGCTGGAGAGATAACATGTTTGCCTTGCATGCAGAAGGACGGTGGTTCGAATCTCAGCATACCATATGGTCTCCCGTGCCTGCAAGGAGTAATTTCTGAGCTTAGAGCCAGGAGTAACCCCTGAGCACTGCCGGGTGTGACCCCCCCAAAAAAAATGATAGCTCATTTTACAAATCATGTAAAAATATAAATTAGAAAACATGCAAAGATAGCCACATGATCAAATTTGAGGAAACACAAAGATTTCTTTAAATATGTGTAGACATTTGATAAAAATACACTAAGAACAAATATACTCCAGATCTCTTCTAGTTTTGAAGAGTTTTACAACTTAAATTAACCAAAATTCAGAAAACCATAAAGAAATAGAGTGATTTAATTTTAAGAAAACTTCCTGAGATAGTAAGCATTCTAGCATAAATATTTGAAAAACTATCTATGCTGCCCATTGAAATATAAATGTTGATGCAAGAAACTATTTGACAAATGTAATACAACAGCTTTTAATACAGTATGTTTCATGCATAAATTAATCTGTTTAGGTGATAATCGTATTGCACACCCAACACCTTTTGTAGTACTTAAAGTAAAACAAACAAACAAAAAAACATGTCAGTATATATTTCTACATCTTTTATCCTTATGGCTTGAACTAGTAATAATTTACTATACAAATAAATCATAGATCTTTTGTTTGTTTATATTTGAGCCACAACCAGTGGCATTCAGTGGCTACTCCTGGTTTGGTGCTCAGAAATGAATCCTGGCAGGCTCTGGGGACCATATGGGATACCAGGGATTGAACTCAGGTTGATGATGTGCAAGAGAAACACCCTACCTGCTGTGCTTTAGCTTAAGCCCCAGTCATAACTCTTTATCATAATCAAATCCTTTTTTTAATTACATATGTTATATATTCAAACTTATCCTTGCTTAAGTCTTAAAATTGTGTTGATAAATTATTTCAGTACCTGCTAAACAAAGCCTATGAATTTTTTGCATTGCTTTTTTAAATAGAGTATTGGACAACTCAAATAGAATGGAAGAAAATACTGCTAAAATTATTTTAATTTTCTAATAAATATAGACATATATGATGATTAAATATGACTTATGACTAAATATAACTTAAATATGACAATATTTTAAAAATTCATAAAAGTGTAAGGTCAATCTAGCTACAATGGGATATTTTAATCGAGTAAAACTTGCCACAGAAACCAAAAAAACAAAGATTCCAAAAAAAATGATCACTTCAAAATGCTTTCATTCACTTGTTCAGAAAATGAGAGTGTTCTAGAACAGTTTTATATTGTAAAAGTCAATGCCAGAGAACTATCGATATTTATATCTAAACTATTATTTACCCCTAGTTTTCTATATGATAGATTCACAATGTTCTGTGTAAAATAATACAGGGAGAGAAAAAAAAGTCTCACAAAAATAATTTCAGTTATTTAAATTTAGTTGATTACAAAAGGATGCCAGCAACCCTCTTAAGTTTAGCTTGATTAGACAGGAACAGAATAAATTAAACTAAATGTATAAGTTTTACTTTTTGAGATAATAATATCAGTTTAACCACATGATTACTTTTAAGAGAACCAGCTGGCTGCTGCTTTATCCCTGTGTAACTGTTTGCAGTGCAACAAATAAAAGGACAAAGAACATGTTGTGCTTAGTCAGTGCTTTCAATTGAAATTTCTTCTGTGCTGAACATGCTATTTTCCTGTGTGGTCCAATATGGCAACCTCAAGGCTCATGTGGTGATCAATCTCTTGAAATGTGCCTACACAGTGTAAGAAACTGAATTTATTTTATTTTATTGAAGTTTAATTAATTGAAATCTAAGTGACCACAGTATTTAGTATCTACCATATTAGACCACAGAGGATGACCTGTACAAATTCCTGTGATTTTTTATATGAGCATTTGTACTGAGAAACAAGAATATGCCCAAATATATTCATAATAGTCTTTTTCGGGTTTAAAGTGAGTCTTCCTGAGTCACTTTAGTTATATTCAGAAGGGACCTAGGATCATAGAAGACAGACTTGCTATTATGAGACGCAATATCTGACTCACCCTATCTTTACCTGGAGGAATAAAAAGCCACCTTGCAACCTAATGTGCTTACAATGTCCCTCTGTGAATCACCGTCTGCTTCAGTGAAGAAAGGAAGAAGGTAGCTTACAAACAGATGGTTTATCATTGTGCATGAAAAAGGAGGGAGAAAGGAGTTTAATCTCTTCCTGTTTATATACTAGATTTTTCACTCGGGAGGAAACGAATCAGCACATTTCAAAAGGTATTTAATATATTTCCAAAGCATCTAAAATGCACAGATGAAGATAATGTACTATGTTTATATTTTAGTCTCATTTGTTCTATAAAAGAAGCCTCTGTACTTATTGTGTTTCATTAAGGTACCAACACTGGGGCATTGCTAAACCCTAGAGTTTTCATATAAATCTCTAGAGGTAATTTGCTATCCCCCAAATGACGTATTGTTATTATCACCTGAGCATTAAAGTGGCCTACCCTGAACTAAAATCAGTACTCAGTGGGCAGTAATTCTATTGTGTATAATTACTGCCCTCCTAACTTTTTAGTCAATATTCAGATTCACTCACCTTCAATCAAACAGCTTTGTTATCTCTACTCCAGTTTGTGTACTGCGTTACAAGGGAACATGTTCCATTTTTACTGTGGCAACTTCAACTAGCTTAAGTTTCCCCACTTGATTTAATTTGGATATTATTTTCTAAGTAAATGACATTGAAATCTCTTATAATTATTGGATTCTATCAGCACGATGATTATGTTCCTGTTTTTTATGCTGATTACTGCTAATGCTTTATAAAAAGAAGAGCCTTTCACCTGAGCAGCTTTGATTTATGAATTATGAACTAACAAAGTGTTTCTTTCAGAAATGACATAACATTTGTTTGCTGTTTTAAAAGAATGACTTTTTGAAGAATGCAATAAGGAGATTGTCAGTGTCTCAGCAGCAACACAAAGCTATAGTAAAATTAAATTATTTCACATTTTCAATATGCCTAATGTTGCTTTCATACTTGAGTAGAGTATTGAAATAATTTATGGCTTAAAATGGCACCCTTCAGAGAGTGAAATAAGGCTCTGTAAATAAATGAGCTTTTTAGCAGAGTCCTAGACAAACAGGAATACACTAACCTCAAATATAAGGATATTTAGATAATATGAAAATGTTTCCTCTAGATGTCATAATTCAGTACTTCCTTGAACTCTGAGTTTTTATGCTATAGGAGAGTTCAAAAGTTTCTTATATTACATCCTTGTGATTTTTATCTTAAGTCTCTATCAAATTCCCATTGCTTAGGCTTTTTTCTATTTATTCTCTAAAAAGACATTACACAAGCTCCAATTTAAAATTCAAGCAACTGCTCAAATATATGACTATAGAAGGAATGTTCATGTTCTCTTTCCCTTCCCAAAATCATATGCTTTGAATCTTTATTTCCAATGTGATAGTATATAGATTTCATAAGAATGTTTTATCAAAATAAACTGTGTAGTGGTAGTCCCTCATAAATGCTACTAAAAATCATTATAAAAAAGGCCTCCTTGTTCCTATCAACTTGTAGGAATGAAGTAAAAAGACAGAAAAATGCTATGAACCAAGATTTATGCTCATTAGCCACTAAATGTCATTAATGCCAGCACCTAGATCTTGATGTCATTTCTAGAACGATGAGATAAAGCAATATACTTTTAACAGTAGTTTTGCTATAGCAATCCACACCAACTAAGTCATATTCTTTTCTCCTCAGTATCATTTCCAGTAACATCTATTATAATGTTTCTTTGATTTCTAATTTGGGTTCATACATTTAATTTCTTATAATTAATTTATTTTATTCGTAGAAAACTATTCCCTCATCATCATCTATACAGACTTCACCATGATGCCTGCTAATATTTTCACATAGTGTGATCTTGGAATTGTTTAACCAATTACTATAAAAAGCAGCAGTTGTGAAAGGTAGCAACTGGAGGTGATATATTAAAATCATATTCTAACCCTAGCTATTGCCCACAATGTACCCAAAAACTATGAGGAATGTTTTAAAATATTATTTCACTTAAATTCAATATACACATACCAAGAGATGAAAAAATATTTCAAAGAATGGGAGAATTTTTTCTGTATATCCAAGGCCACAATTTTGAGCCATGATCCCACATAATTCTCTAAGTCAACTGAATATAGCTCTAGTGGTCAAGGGTATATTTGAGAGTACCATGAGCGTTCTCTCAGCATTGCTAATGTGGACTCAAAAACAAATAAATAAAAATATAATTAATTAATTGATGTGCATGTGTGTGTGTATATATATATATGCCAATTAATAGGCTGAGGCTCAAAATGTTTAATGCCATTCTCTTATCTATAGAGCCGAGCTGCAAGGCAAGACTCATATTCTCATATTTAAGGCCTTGAGTTCTTGAGCTTCATTTTTCTTAAGGAAATGTAATAATATAACCAACAGTTTTGTCTGACTCTCTGATTTGCTCACAATTATCTTCCCTGAATAGCAGACCTATCTTTATTTAAATTTTTCGTTACTGACTTGTTTTTAGCTTTCTTAATGTTTCTTCATGTTAGAATACTTTCAAAATCTGAGATTTAATATTTTAGAAATTAAACTTTTGCATTTATATTTGGTTGTTTTCCACATTATTCTCAGATGATATAATAGTTGAAAAGTGTTTTCCAGAGAGTTACTATGCAGTTGCTTTCTTTTCAGTATTGATTTCAGATCTCTTTCTCACCGAATTGTTCACAAGTCTATTGTACAATAACGATGATATCTATGTGTTCATTCTCCTTGAGGAATTTGCCATTGAAAAAATTTGGCCACTGAATAAAAGTCCTTTGTTTTAAAGTTTATTTTCTAAACTACGTTTTCTAAAGATTTAAGTTTTTATGTATAGGAAAAAATTCTGTTTAAATACTTTTAGTCCAACCTAATTAGTCTATTCAGAATATTAAAGACTGCAAAAGATTGCCCACCTGGGCTCACTTTTGACTATATGTGTCCTGATCTTTCTCCAACACTTGGTTGCTCCCAGGACTGAGAAAATGCATATTCCTTCTACTTTTAAAGTTTTCACTGACTCCTCTGTAGTCAACTTGCTTCGTTCTATATAACCTCCACTCCAACTAGTCCAACTGGTGATTAAATGTGAGAATTTAAGGATGGGTATTAAAAGAGATCTGCAGTTCTGGGGGTTTTTGGGTCACCCAAGCAGTGCTAAGGACCTCAAAGTATACACCCTATGCCACTTAGAAATAAAGTTATTATAATGTATAGAATGTAATACGTAAAATACCTTATACAATACAAAATATCTTAGATATTTCTCATATAAAATTTTTTTAAAAAATCATTGATTTTGTTTTTTAGTTTGTCTCTTTATTTATAGTATGTTGAGTACTCTAAACTATAATTAGTACTTAATAAACTTTTTTCCAAATATGGCTTTCACTATATCACATATATATATATAGTTAAAATAAAAATAAACCTTAATGATGCAATGGAAATAATTTTAACTGTGAAATGTTAGGCAGCTCTAAAACATAGATAGTGATGAACCTCAGGGGTAATTATTCTTCTTACTGTCCCATAAATAATTTACTAAATTAACCAATAGTGTATAGTATAAAAGTGAATAAAACTTGTTATAGAAATGTCTTAGTCGATAAGGCAATCATAAAAATAAATCTCTTCTTAGTTAAATTAGGCAATCCCACTACATTAAACATTACTTAATATTATTTAAATAAGGATTACTTAAAACTTCCAAACAAAATGATTTTTATGGCCAGAGCAAAACTACAGTGGGTACAATGTGTGCCCTACATTCTTCTACCTGGGCTAGAGCCCTAACACTCCACTATGATTCTCTGAAGCAGCCAGGAGTAATTCCTAAATGGAGAGCAAGTAGTATCCCCTAAACACAGAGGGGTGTGGCTCAAAAACAATACATATACTCACACATTCGCACAACACTCACAGACTTTTGGTTCTAATAGCTCTCTCCTTATGAATCATTGCCCTCAATGGCAACAACTGTACTAGGATTTGCTTCTTCCAGGGCAAAGTCAAAACATGGATTTAATCCAGATTTTAATCAGCTGTACAGATGGGTTTACTTCACGAATACAGTAAGCTGCACAGATGGAAATTCCTGAATGCCTGACAAGGTGTTAAAACTGTTACTGATATTACAAAGGAATTAAAAACCAGCATAGGAAATTATACTTAGTAGGGGCTTGGTCTCTGAAGAGCATATTAAATCAGCACATATATTTGTTCTTAGCAGGAGAAAAAAATCACACGAAAAGAAAAATTTAATAGTATATATTAACTTATACCATACCTCAATTTATCATGAATAAATTTAACCATGTAAAAATAATAACTTAAATAACCACAAAAGTAATGGAATACATAAATTTATATATTTCATGAAGCTTTCCAAAGATTCTTATTTTTCTTTTCCAATATATAATAAAGTATTGTTCATTATTATCATCAGAGAAATATAAGCCTCCACCACAGTGAGATAACACATCAATGAATTTGACACATATCAAACAAGGAACCAATCAGTGCTGGCGAAGATATGGGTGGAAAAAGGTCAATCTCTGTTTGTCGATGGCATTGTCTGGTTCAGTTTCTAAGGATAAAACTATGGATAAAAATAAATTTAAAATTTGAGCTTCCATATGATCCATCAATTTTTCCTCTTGGCATCTAAACCATAGTCTCAAAACACTATTTCAAAATGGCATTTGCATTCCTGTTAATTATATAGCTATTCACAACAGCCAACATCTGGAAATAACTGAAGTGTTCAAGTTCAGATGAGTGAATAGGACACCAACAATTGCTCAGATGTCAAATAGAATGAAAATAAAATTCACTGTCATATGGGTGGAGTGAGTAAGCAGAATGCTTAACAAAGTCAGTCAAAAGGAGAGAAACAAATACAGAAAGATTTATCTCATGTAGAAACACAGTATGAAAATAAAATGGCAATGGAACCTGAATCTATTTATAGAATCGAGTTCACCAAATGGGTGAAGTGAGGGAAAAGTGGAATATTGGTGGAGGAATATAGAGACACTGGTAGTGGTGTGATGGGGAATCATCATGTACTTGAAATTATTTATCAGTATTATAAACCATATGGCCTCAAACAAATTTTAAAAAAATCTGAAACTTTGAAGGTAGTAAGTACTTCAATCTTGAAAGTAATTTTTGTTTACGGTTTATTTTAGTTGCACATTATTTTAATTAGATAATTATATATTAATCTGTTTAGCATAATAATAATCAACTGCATCTAGAAATTATATAAAATTGTGCCTATATCTATGGTTCTTTGTTATAAGCTATTTTCTCTATGGAAAAACACAATGTAACTAAGATATTTGTATTTTTGGATCAAATTTTATGCATGAGTCTTCCTAGATTCGGAGTATGTTAATTTAAAATATTTTCTGTGATTTTTAAATGGAATTTTTATTTTATTACTTTTCCACACTTGACAACTAATACATTTTATAGTTTTCACATTGCATCTTACCCTTTCTCCATTCCTATGCTTGCCTATTTCAAAATCAAATGTTTTTATTTATTCAATTCATGTGAAAATATTATCCTTCATATAAATTCCTTATTCTTCAGAGGAATTAAGAATAATTTTAATAAAATAGACACATTTGAAATAAATTATGTCTCACTCTACTAAAAACAAAAAAAAACATAAGGAGAGCTTAGGAAAGATACATATCATCTGTATGAATTATGTATTTTGGATGGAGTAGTTTCGAACTAGCCATGTCAATTATGGATTCTCTATATCCAAACTAACAAATTTGGTAGTGTGTTATCACGTAACTAAGCAACACAGATAATATAACTAGTGAAAAACAAGATATGGTTCAATTGTAAACATACCTTAAGCATCAAAATTATGCTATCATGTCATTAATACTTTAGATAATTTTCACATTGAATTAATGGTATTCTAGCCATTTAAAATTACATAAATATATTATTAAAGTCAATTCATTGAGGCATTTCAATTAATTTGAGCTCATGTCTTTAATTTGGCTACTGTTTATAAACATCTGAAAGTTATACATGTAGTTTGCATTTGTACTTCACGTTGTATTGATACGACAGCATTCATGCGGAATTTATTTAAAGAGACTATCTTAAAGAGAGGATTGTGTCCTAAAAGTGGTAATTGCACATAACTTCCTTCAGATAAAAATGCTTTATTTTCTGTCAAATGGTAATGGATATTATTAATATTTCTAAATTAATGACCCAGTTTACAGCTATGGCTCATTTAACATAAATTAATCTAAACAATCTCACATTTCTGTGTTTTACTTTTGTTCTTCCCACCGTAAGAACACAACCATTTTCTAAAGCTGCAGGCTGGTTGAGGACTAAAATCAAAGCAGTTCCATAGGCCATTTAACTCTTTGAAGATACACATCCATGGTCTTAATGACTGCGTGTGCTTCTACTTCTCTTAACATGCAGCCTTTGTTTTCTTTTTTTTCTAGAATATGTTTTCTTGACTTCTTCTACTCCTTTACTCCTGGATTTGCTCTGCTTTAGCTTTTACATAGCCCCAGAGAACTGTCTTTTCACCTCTCTCTGCTTGTGAACTTTTCTTTTTGCTTTTATTCCTATTGTCCTCAGTCAACCCACTCTTTACTTCATAATTCATGCTCCCTAGAGGAATAACCCGATTGTCTTTGCTCATCTTATCATTCCCTATCATAGTCCAGAATTGACTGTCTGGATGTTGTAGGCTGTAACCACTCACAATACCTAGTAAAAAGCACAAAGGTCTCTTCTCAGAAGTATAATTCATAATAATGTTGAAATCAATGGAAGAAATAAAATAAACCTAATTGAAACTAAAATACAGGTTTTGTTTTAACAAAATTTCGAAATGTTAATGTTCACCAAGAACAAACTATAACTTCTTAAATATTAAAAAATGCATAAGTAGGAAAATAATTACACATTGTAGTTTTATCAAACTATGATGCTCTCTTAGATGTTATATAGTGTTCCTCTAATAATAATTGTCACTCCTTCATAGTTACATAGACTTGCTTACCTTAGAGTACAGCATTCTTAAAATACAGTTTTACCAGATGGCAAAACTGCATATTTATTCCTCTTAAATTCATCTTTAACGTTTTCTGTACGATTGAATATAATTTAATTTACTTAGAATGATGTAACAGAAAAATCTACAATTTCAATATAGAAAGTGGTACAATATAATTGAAAATAACTTCATAAACTGTTTTGGTTAAACAGAAATAGTGTTTAAAAAGAAGAGCATTCTCACAAGCACTGATGTTAGAAATAAGATTATTCAGACAAAATTGGTGGTTGCCTAAGTCACCATTTTTATTTTAATTTTTATAATAGCACAGTGATTCCTGGCTTGCATTTAACCACCATAAAAAATGCCTACTCACACCATCGTCCTCAACTACTTGCTACTGCAAGATTCCACGACTGTGCTAATGGAAGAATAGCAGAAAAAAATAGATAAATTTTACATAGTGCATTTCTCATATATCTCAGTTTTCTGCTGTTATCCCATTTCTGCATAAGTGCTTCTAACTACCTGATATGAAAGAATGCAGTCTGGCTTTTGGTAGATCAAAAACAAGCTGGAGTACATGGCTTCCATTAGGAGGACTAGGATTAATACTTGACACCACATGGTATCCTTAGCAGTGAGCTGGGAGTAGCTCAACATTAAAAAATGTCGGGCCCGGAGAGATAGCACAGCGGTGTTTGCCTTGCAAGCAGCCGATCCAGAACCAAAGGTGGATGGTTCGAATCCCGGTGTCCCATATGGTCCCCCGTGCCTGCCAGGAGCTATTTCTGAGCAGACAGCCAGGAGTAACCCCTGAGCACCGCCGGGTGTGACCCAAAAACCAAAAAAAAAAAAAAAAAGTCTGCCACTTAATTGTTCTTTTTCTCATTTATAAAGGTTATAAACATTTTATAAAATCAGGGCGGAGCAGTGGCACAGCAGTAGGGCATTTGCCTTGCACACACTAACCTAGGACAGACAGCTATTTGATCCCCCGGCATCCCAGATGGTCCCCCAAGCTAGAAGCGATTTCTGAGCGCATAGCCAGGAGTAACCCCTGAGCATCACTGGGTGTGGCCCAAAATCAAAATCATCATCATCATAATAATAATAACAACAACAATAGTAAGAGTTGTTGCAGTACTTTTATATAAAATAAATGATACAGGACGTGACACCATAGTACATCACGTAGGGTGCTTGCCTTGCAAATGGTGTTCCTGGATTCTATTCCTGAAACATTATTTGGTCATCCCTGTACCATCTGGAGTTGCTCCTAAATTCAAAGCCAGGAATAACCCAAAGCACCACCATGTGAGTCCAAAACTTGGAGAAAAATTTCATATATTGAACAATTTATAACATACTTCATTCACTGAATGTGAAAATAGCTTCATTAGCCATGATAGCAGATGTTATATAAAAATTTGGTGCGTTTTATTTTTTTGTTTTTTGGGGACAGCCATACCAGATAGCATACAGAGCTTACTCTTGGCTCTCTTCTCGGGGATCATTACTGACAGTGCTCAGGGAGCCATATTGGGTGACAGGGATTAAACTCAGGTCAACCATGTGGAAGGAAAGTGACAAACCCACTGTACTATAGTTCCAGCCTTTTTCTAATAATTTGTAAGTGTTTCTATCGTTAAATCAATCTTGAATATTATATATTATCTAATGTCTCACTATAGTAAAACATGAAAACATGCACGTAATTCTATGCCTGTATCATCTTTGGTATCTGTGAAATTTTGAATGAAAATTTGGTTCATCAGATGTGAGTATTGTTAAGGCTAAAGATAGATATTTTCAAAGTGGTCTCTTGAAAGTGTGCATTTTAGTTTTAATAACTGCACTTTCACCCAATACACACATTTTTTTGTAATTTTTTTACTAGAAGTGCATTTATTTGGTTCAAAGAACCATCTTACTGGCTAGCAAGATAGTACGGAGTGTAAGATACTTAATTTGCATATAACTGATGAGTATTCTTCCCTTCATCCATTTGGTCCTCCAAGCACTATCAGAAGTGACCCCTTGATGCAGAGCCAATAGTAAAACCCTGAGCAGTGCAGGGTGTGACATAAATTCCCATAATAAACAAAAATAAAAGATATGTCCTAATTTATAACACAAGAGTGAAAGTTACTATAGAATATTCACTAAAATATGATATATCCATACAGGCAGAAAAATTGCCAGTGGCTTTTGTTGACCTCACAAAAATGCTTTCTGTTAGTAAGTAAAAGAACATCAACACTACTAAAATAATATTTCTGAATCTCTATAATCCTTATATATGTATATATATTTTCTTGTGTTGTAATAATATATAAAACTATTCAATAGAATAAGTAAATGACCAGTATCACTGAATAGTCATGTGTGGGTTTCCTTACTTTATAGAGACCACTCTTCTATTACATTTGGTTTTGAGCTTATTGCTCCCCCAAAAACCAAAAGTGCTTACTTCAGCTAGCAATTTACCTTTTTAATAGAGACTATGGAGACAAAATAGCAATCAATTTTATAACTTTAGAAATGTAATTACTTGAAGAGAGTACTTTATATTATAACGTATAATAACTTGAAGACAGTATACTGACTATGCATTGAGAGTCTACACATTATATTGTTACTTGCTTTATTACTTCCGTGTGAAACCAATGTTCATTTCCTACAATCTTATTTTCCTAAGATATTAATATTGTCTTAATCACACAGCTAATTAACTTCAGTGGGTCCATTTCTTGCTTAGTAGTTAACAATTTTTCTTTCAGTATTTACTTAAAGACACTAGTCTTGTTCATAGCTTTTAATTCAACTATATATATAGGCCACATGCGTCAAGGACAAACTGGGATATATGGTGCCAGTTTCCAGAAAGAAAATCCTTTTATGGGATCCTCTTTAGAACTTTACCTTTGTCATTGCCTCTGATTGAAGATTTGACTTACAAAATGTCCCCCCAAAAAGTCAAGGGTTATATTTTCTACATGGAGAAGAGAAGCATTTTACTTTTATGGATTTTGTTGTAAAAGGCATGTGTTCAATTTGTCACTTATGTACATTGTATAACCATGAAGAAAATCTGTCATAGGTTAATGTTGATACCAGATTGGAAAATATAGAAAAAAATTTAGCAGAGCTAGAGGTAGCAGAGGATGCAAGACACTTTACTTAAAGGACAACTATCCTGATTGAATCCCTGACACAAAACACCATCAGCAACCGCTTACCAAATAACTGGAAATAATCTTTGCTCAAGTTGTGGGTACCCAATCTCCATCTCCTGATAAATTAATATGTTGTAATTGTACATATATTGTATATTGTAAGTGCTTTAGTGACATTACTGACATACTATGTCATTTTTGACATATTTATCTCTATACATCAAGATTACTGAAAGTTAGAAGATTCAGATTGGAGGTTGAATGTCTTATATATATGAGACCCTGAATTTTTTATTCAGCATCAGATAAATAAATAGCTATAATTATATGGAGATATATTTTCTTATATTTTTCCAGAAGAGTTTGGATCAAATTTTTTACACAATCATTATTTGAACTTCTATTATAGACATGCTTCCTTTGTAAAATCTCATATAATCTCCTACCCTGTGAAATGCTAGGGATAGCTTTATTTACAAAAAATTCCTATTTGAGTCAATAAATTATTTAAAAGCTAGCAAAAAGATTACTGACTTAACTGAGAGCTCTAACTATAATGGCAATAAACAAAAGTTAAAATATTGCATACTTGAGAAATTTAAGTTTCACTAAATTTACAAAACCAAATATATTTTAAAAGTTTCATTATGTATAGTTAGAAGGTAAAATATCACAACTAATGATGAATTACAAGCGATATCTAAGTGATACATTTAAAATGATTAAGGAGAAAAACCAAAGAACAACTACACAAAAGTAAATCGCAGTAAGAATATTCAACGGATTTTATTGGTAAGCATCTTTAAAGCACAAAGGTTAGCAATAAGCAATCTTTAACCAAATCAAACTAGATTAGGGGTCTGGAAGGTCTGCTTGGTCGAGAACTGCAACTGAGCAGAACTCCTAGAACCATAATGAAAGATTCTATCCTCGACTTCAGCCTACGATCTGAGCAAAAACCAAGACCACTATTTACAGAAGACTTTTTTTACAACAACAGTGATAAAACAGAACTTCTAGAACCATAAAGAAAAATTCTATCCTAGCCTTGGTCCTTTGATGTCTCACTACAGAAGCCTTATTTTTTCATCCACAACTGAGTGGAAAGTTTCCTGGCACCATAAAAAGACCTGGGGATGTGAAGATGAGTGTGCAGGGAGCCTATAGTTGTTCCCATGGAAGTAAGCTTCAAGGGCAGAGAAACCCTGTATCTCTTAGGCCAATGGAATTCCCTTTCTAATTTCCCCAATATGTACTATGCTATAAAAAAAAAAGAAAGCTTTATTTTTCTTCTCTTTTCTATTTTTTTCCACTTCTTTTTCTTTCTTTTTCATTCTTGTGGTTATTAGGTTATTATTTGATGGTTGTTTTTTGTTTTGTTTTTTTTTTTTGTTGCTGGGTGCTTTTTCGTAGTTACTATTTATTTTTAATGTTCTTTGTTTTTTGTTTAAGTTTTCTTCCTTTTTTCCTTTCTTCTTTTAAATTGATATTTATAACCACTAGAAGGACTCCTCCCAGTTTTTTCTTTTTTTTTACAACAGAACCACACAAATTGAATCATTTTGTTCTGCATGAATTTGTTCTGCATGTTCCCCCTCATGAATTGAAATAAAAAATGATCAGACTAAATACCAAACCCAGAGTCAATGAAATCAGAATTTATACCCGATCTATAACAAGCTATACACAGAGAAGAGCAATTAAACTAATAGTCTGGGGGGCAAAGGAAAGAAATATGGGATGTATATTAGGAACGGGGTGAAGGGAGGACAACACTGGTGGTATGATGGCCCTGGTTCATTGTCACTATGTACCTTAAATATTACTGTAAAAGATTCATAATTCACTTTGGTCACAATAAAAATTATTAAAGAAAAATCTAGATTGGGGGGCCAGAGTGGTGGTGCAGTGGTAGGACATTTGCCTTGCATGTAGATGACCCAGGAGAAACCATGGTTCAATTCCCTGGCATCCCATATGGTCCCCACAACCAGGAGCAATTTCTGAGCACAGAGCCAGGAGTAATCCCTGAGCTTCACTGGTGTGGCCAAAAAAAAAAAAAAAACGTAGATTGGGAGCAGAATAATTTTTGAATTTTAGTTGGTTGCATTTTGCTACTCTGAGTGTATGTGGTCAGTTGTAATATCGTAACATATTGTTATGGTCTTTAAAGTAATTCTTCTCTTTAGTTAATAACTCTGATATACAGGTTGAACAACAGAAATATGTGATTTTGTATTATTAACTTAAAAGTAGAATACTATTTTTAAATTCAAGTATTAAGAAACTCTAAAGTGGTTTCCTACTTGTCAGTTATTGTTCAATTGTACCTTTCTTATAAAGTCAGTGTTTCTAAAACTTAGAAAGTCATGTGCTAAAGATTGAGTACAGTGGTAGGTTAAGCAAATCTCTTAAACAAAATTTATCTGGATTTGATCACTAGCAACCCATATGGTCCTGGAACACTGTCAGGAGTGAATGCTGTATGTAAAGTAATACCTAAGCTTTAAGAATGACAGAATATGGCCACACACCCTAAAATAAATAAATGAATTTGTAAAATACAACAAACAATACCAAGAGGTAAGAATCAAATTCCAGTTCCCAACACCTTCCCTCACACACACACACACACACACACAATTTAGGAGCCTAATTTAATATCTCAGTGTCATGAGAAATATATGCAATACATGTCTTTGATAGCCAATACCAAAAGGAAGTTAGTCAATGTAAAAAAAAAAAACAAACACAGGATTCCTCAAATTATAGAAATATAAAACGTAGAAATGTGCACTCTTCTATTTTTAGTATTCCCTAGGCTTGTTTGAGGCTGATACAGAAACAGCAAATAAATATATTGCCAAGACTTTGGGTTTAATAGCTGTTTACCATAATACCACTTAGTAAGGTGGTATTGACTGTTGATCTATCCTTCCTTGTATTCATTGTGTAACCTGAGGACCTGAAATAGCATAATAGTAATAATATACATGCTGTATAAATGCAACTATTAAGTTGAATAATATTCATAGAGGTACTAATGGTGTCTAGAATATTCATTATTACTCTATTTTTTTAATATTGCTTTCTGGAATTACACTCTAACTCATCTCCCATAATTTCAGGTCAAAATTATGTCCTATAATCTCCAAATTTTTTCATTTTTTCCTGCACTTAAAGTCAATAACTTAAGTGCAATAGAGAAAAATAAAAGTAATATAAAAATATACCATCAAATTTAACTTATATTTCCATTGTGTTCAGAGTTGACCTTCCTAGTCTATGAAATTAATTTTATTCCTAATTATTTTTTTCTCTTTGCAAAACAGGAAACAGAAAATTTCCTAGAAAGGAAACTTCCTTACTGGAGAATATATACAGAATTTCTCTGGCTGCCAAACACTCCACAGGGTTTTTAAAAATATGTTCTTATTCCTCCCCTTGCAATTGCTAGAAAAGTTGAGCAATCCTAAACACCCAAATAATAATTAAAACAACCATGTAAAAGGTTATGAAGCAAGACAGCATTAGATAAGTGCTGTCCTGTTTAATATTCAAAATGTCCCTGTGGATTATTGATAACCCAAACACTAAGGAATTTGCTCAAATTCAGTAGGATAGATTCAGTGCAAAGCTGTACATAAATGTATTTTTTACTCAGTAGTCCAGAATCTGTAGCCAATTTTCATCCATCACAAGGCAATCTTCTAGGTGGTTTTACCATTTCTGTTAGCTAGGACATTAACATTGCAAAAAGTTCTGTTTTAACCAGTGCCAGTTATTTGCAAGGATACTAAAATGTTCTTCTCTTGGTAATTGAGCAAACTAAAATTCTCACCTCCAATTTCATAAAGTATTATTCACTCAGTCAGTCACTATTCAGAGTGCTTTTTCTTCATTTGATACTTTTCCTCAGAACTAATTTCTACATATAGGACATGACTAAAAATGTAAAACTAGTTGCATACTTCAAAATTAATCAAGTGTGATTTGGATTTAATATGTTTTTAATTTTCAAAGCATATGTAACATCACAAATTCCTTTGAACACTGTATTCTTTCCTGCTTTCTGAACTTGTTGCTAAATAATGCAATTGACTTTTTCTTCACAATGTAACCTACCTCACAAAATTCAACTTCATATATGCATTGTTGGTGCATTGTTATTGCTGCTTCAGTTTCTACAGAAATATCAAATATATTGAAAGAAATGAACAATGTACAAATAAGTCTATAAATTAGTAAGAAAATCAGTCCATTTGAAAAAGGCTCAAATCTACAATCTTGCTGTCAACCAATATTATTTTCTTTTTTTGCTTCTTTGTTTTTTGAGCCACACCTGGTGACTCTCAGGGGTTACTCCTGGCTATGCGCTCAGAAATCGCTCCTGGCCTGAGTGTACACATGGGACACTGGGGGATCAAACCGTGGTCTGTCATAAGCTAGATCAGGCAAGGCAGGCGCCTTACCACTCCGTGCCACCACTCTGGCACCGATTTTCAAAGTTCCTATATGGGAGTACCATGTTTCCCCCCAATAAAACATCCTCTGTAAATAAGACTTACAGTTTCCTTCTGAGTAAAATATAATAAGGCATTCCCCTGAAAATAAGGCTCCCATAGGTTCTGTCTTGGAATGAAAATTAATTTACCTTAAACTGGTTGCTAGGGTCGCCCTGACTAGTACTATAGAATTCACAGTTTGTCTGGTTTGTGTTGATAGCTACCGAATTACCGTACTATATACAGGTAATAAATTTTCTTTATTTTCTTTTAACAATAAATGTGTATCGTATTCTTCTTCATTGAAAAATAAGACATCCCCTGAAAATAAGACCTAGAGCATCTCTGAGAGCAAAAATTAATATAAAACACTGTTTTATTTTCAGGGAACAGTGTAAAATAGCAGGTTGGAGCTTATTGGCTAAACTGTTTGAAAGGTGACTCTATTAATTTTTATGTCAATAATGAAAAGGAATATTACTGAGGCTACATGTAGAAATAATGAGTTATAAATTAATATTTTAAAAATTCTGATAATCTGATATGTTTAACAATTTCATCTGAATTTTTATTTTTTTATTTTTTTATTTTTTTACTTTTTATTTTATTTTTTTATTTTATTTTTTTATTTTATTATTTATTTAACAATTTCATCTGAATTTTTATTTTTCTTTTATTTTTTTATTTTTATTTTTTATTTTATTTTATTTTATGTTTAACAATTTCATCTGAATTTTTATTTGTTATTTTTATTTATTTTTTATTTTTTTATTTTTTATTTTATTTTTTATTTTATTATTTATTTAACAATTTCATCTGAATTTTTATTTATTTTTTTTATTTTTATTTTATTTTTATTTTTTATTTTTATTTTTGCTTAGTAGTTACAAAACAGACATATTTCACATAAATGTGAGTCTTTTTGCATTGTACATTTTATTACAATATACATTTAATACAATATAATTGTATTTTCTTTTTATTTTTAAGTTTTAATTATAATTTTTTATTAATTATTCATAGATAAAATTAGTGGTAACATCTAGTAATTATTAAATTTTCTTTTTTTGTTGACTTCTCATAAAGATAGTGTCATCTATTGCCTTTAAATTGATCTATATTTTTCTGTATAATTTATATTTTGATGAGATTTTAGTAATAATTTGGTAATGTTTATATCCTAATATTCTTTAAAATTTATTAATTTTAATTTACATAGATTTTTTATTTGATTTGGGGCAGCACATAGCAGTTATCAGACCTTAAAGTTCTTCATTCAAGAATCACTCTTGGAAATGTTAATGGGATGCTGGATCAAACCAGTACTGGCTGTGTGCAAGGCAAATACCTTACTTGCTGTTCAGAATATTCTTTAACTCATAGGGAATTGGGTTTTATGTGTGGCATGATGTAGGTGTCTATTTAATGTTTGTATTTAAAGTTATAATCTGTTCTCCCAACAATATTTATTGAAAATTCTATACATCAGAAATTGGTCTCCTCTCCTAAATATCAAACAATATTCCTCTCTATTAGAAAAGAATAATATTTTTCACTTTGTAGCTTTATACTATACTAAAGAGGAAATATTATGCCATTCAGGAATCTAATTATATATTTTTTTAAATTGTATTTTATCTGAACCAGTCAATATAGGCTTTTTGTGGGAGTTAGATTTCAATAAATAATCAAACATAATGTAGGAAAGTTAATGCTCAAACGAGAGACAATTTATAAATTGTAATTTACTATTACTATGCAGATTCTATACTCCAAGTCTGTAGAAGGGAAACACTATTGTGTCAGGCTAGCTATCATCTTTCACCACACAGTGGATTTATTATAAGTGTAGGTGGAGTGACTTGACTTTCTATTATAGCTCTGTTAATCTGCAGGAATGCAAGAGAGAGACTTTGCACATAATACATAGAGAATTAAAATAATACATTTAAATTAAGTACAGGAAAATCAAGTCTGGTAAGTAATAAAACAGAGGATGTAGTGTTTGCCAATTAGTTGAGATTTGGGATTTGTGTTGAAATGGCATATTATATCTTGGGCATTGTTTTATAAGATAGTGAGGGATAAGTTTAAAGATCTCATTGTTATGAAAAACTGGGACATCCTCCAGAGAAATAATTTTAGTCTATTGGCAATATTTAAATGATTTGTTATACAGGAAGGTAAAATTTCATATATTTACATGCACACATGTAATAATATGTTTTAAATATATTTCAAGATTGTAGACATAGTACAACACATATGAAACTAACATTGTGATCATGAAATTTATTCATACATATAGTTGTGGATTTTGAACTTAAGGTTAAGACTGTAAGTCAAATCAAACACTAAGTGGAAATAGTTAACTGCTATCAAAATTGTCACTAAAATTTAGAATGAATGTCAACAGTGTATCAATGGTAAATTACATTTTTCCTTATTTGATAAAATATATTATGGTGGGATTCTTTGTAGGGAAAAAAAACGTTTTGAATAAGCACAATTATTTTAAACTGACTTTGTGCTCTGTATAATTGTTTCATGGGTAAATTATACAGAACAAGCAACAGGGTAACTTCTAATGCATTATTGTATGACAATCAAAAGACCGAAACCACTGACCTACATGAATATTCAGTCTACAATGCATTACACACATCTTCAGGAACTTGAACTTGAATTGCTGTTAATTAATATTAACTGCAAGTACAACTATGGTAAAATTAAGTCATTGCTATTGATATACAGTATATATACTGATATACTGATTTATCTTTTAAGATGCAATTCAATAATAAAAAATAAACAAAACTTATTACTAAACAATGATATAAATGATGTTAAACATGAAGAAAAATAGGATCAAAGATATAAATAAAATAAATATTTGATTTAAATAAAATACTACAATATATTCAGTACATTATTTACTCACTTTACCATTATACTAAAATATATAAAACTAGTTCATTTTGTTCTTCAATGTAGAAAAACAGTGAGTATATAATTAAAAACCCAAGGGTGAAGATAAAGAGGCCATGAGTAGTTGGCTAATAGAGCCCAATTTCTTTGAGAAATAACTGCACTGAAAACTTTAACATCTGTTGTACTTGGTTATTGATGCTTTATTTTCATTGGCTTCCCCTGGAATGCTGCTACATTCAAGGAAGTAGATTAAATGTTATTAGCTTTAGTACCTTTTAAAACAAGTAATCTCTTGAAGTGATAAAGGAATTTAAAGTAAGTACATTCATTAAATTGGTTTTTACACAATTGTGGTTTCCCTGTTGGCCACATGAAACACTAAACCAGGCATTGATAATTACAATTATAATAAATGGGGTTTATATACGTGATTAACTTCATACTACACTTAAAATAGACATCAAGAGAATTGAAGAACTCAACAGTCATGTATAAGTTGTGTCCACTCTGCCACTGCCTGACCTATTCTTCTGTGTTTGTTATTTGTTTCAAATTTAGAGGTTACTTGGATAAATACATGGTCTCATTAAAATAAAGTTTAGTCTGAAATGACTACTTGTTATTTTTGATTCCTTCATATTGGGTGAAAATCAATGAGGCTAAGGAGGAAAGAAAAAATGAGTGAAGAAAGAAGACAAAAGGAAGAAAGAAATAGTCATAGGAAAGATGTAAGAGCCAATTTTTCATTTTAATATGCCCAATTTAGATTTTCAGTTACTTAGGTTTAAAGAATTGACTCAACCATTATACATGGCTAGGGGCATAGTTTCAATATTTCTTTTTGTGTCAAGACACCTGTCTTTTTACATCAGTGCCAGAGGGTTTAGCATCTTGTCACTGAAGCAACACAGCCTGAACATTTATAGGTGTCACTCACTCTACCATCTGTTCCTTAGGATAACAGCCACCATTATCACCCAACCTCCACCTGAGGCTTTAACAAGCTCTGTGGACTAAACTTCAGATCTACAAGGAAGAATGGCTAGCAGTAATGTTACCATTCAACTTTGCTTGACCTTAACTCTCCTGCTGTCAACACCACATTTGCAGCCTGTTAAATTGCTTTTACATACTTTGTATATATTGCACTATAAAATCCCTGATTAAGCAATTATACAATATAAAATCCTTTGCACTGTTATTAGCATTTTTGGTTATTTCCTGATTCAGTGCAGTGAAACAATAAAGGCTACATCTAGAATAGTTTTAATTAATAAATATTAAGACACTTAATCTATATTACATTTTAGTTCTAGGTTCACTAACAAGTTCAAATGAAATTAACTCAAATGCATACCCAAACTGAAAAAGTATTTTTAAGAATATTGTGTTAGGGGCCTAAGAGATAACATGGAGGGAAAGCGTCTGCCTTGCATGCAAAAGGTTGGTGGTTTGAATCGCGGCATCCTACATGGTCCCCTGAGCCTGCCAGGAGCGACTTCTGAGCATAGAGCCAGGTGTGACCCAAAACAAACAAACAAACAAAAAAAGAGTATTGTGTTAAAATAAGTGAATATTTAAGTTAATCAATACAAAATAATCAAATATCTTGGATGCTTAGAAATATGTTTTCCATAGTTTCTCATGTAGTCAAAGAAAATAAAATTTTATATAAATATGTATTTTAGTTGATTGACCAATTATTTTATTATTATGACTTTTACCACCAGTAGGTTAGCATTAATTTAATAAAATATTCTTGTTAAAATAGGTCTAGAGGATAATAATTATCATGTAACTCATATTCTTATTCTTAATTTTTTCTCTTTTCATTATTGGTGATATGAAGTATTTTCAATCAGGGTTAGTATTTTTATGCCCACACTATTTTTATGACTGTAATTATTCCCTATAAGACATTCTTCCACATTCAAATGACAGGGAAAAGGAAGTGGGCTGTGTTTATTCATTGCCAATCAAGCTAATAAAAATGTTTTGCAAAGATGGTAAAATGTGATAATGTTGTCAATTAAAAGCAGCTCATTACAAGGAGGAATGTTTGCACTTATTTTGTTCTACAACTGAACTTTTATTGTGGCTATAAAACAGCATCTCTTCGCTACTACAAACAGTGAATTCTGCTGGATCCTCTTCTTTTCCCCACTGATTTGTGTGTGAGTTTGCTGATTGCTTTTGGAAGGATTTCTTTCTTCTTTCCTTTGGGAAGTAGAAAATTGTACCGTTATTGTACCAGGATGATTGTCCACATACTCTGTCTCCATTTTATAGAAAATGTTAAAAGATTTACTAGTAATTAGAATAAATAAAAAGTTTGGATTTTTACATGTATACAATGTTTCCATCACAAATAAGTCTAATCCTCACATTTTATTTGTTATCAGTCATCACTAGATTAGGATATTCCCAACTTTCATTAGCAGTTGGTCAGCACATGTGTTATGCTTAATTCTGCTTCATTAGAATATGTGTGAAGGAAGTTTATCTCTTTTTCTAACTCCACTTTTTTTTTTGTTTGTTTTTGGGTCACATCCGGCAACGCTCAGGGGTTACTCCTGGTTCTACGCTCAGAAATCGCTCCTGACAGGCTCGGGGGACCATCTGGGATGCCGGGATTCGAACCACTGTCCTTTTGCATGCAAGGTACATGCTATCTCTCCGGCCCCCTAACTCCATTTTTACATAGCATGATGGCACTGTTACAATATGCAAACTATCAGGAGGAAAAAAACAAAACAAAACAATGTTTTAGTTTTTGGTCTGAGCCCATTATGAAGCATGATAATGCCAATGCAATATTCTCATTATTGCAATAGTATTGCTTGTAAGCATTATTTTTCTTTCTTCAAACACTGACAGTCATTTAAGTGGTATCACTGTCTGCTGATGATGGCAGAATTTTTTTTAACAATGTTGCTGTTCTGGTTGAAAATTTAAAGTGACTATAATCATTTACAATTACCAGAGAATATTGATAAAAGACAAACCCAATTCAATACTACTATTGAAACATTAGTAAATAATAAATTAAATAAGCTAAAAAATTTTTAGCACATTTAGAAAATAAATTTGCTTTAGGGGATTAATTTATTCAACAAATAATTATTGTGCGTCTACCACATATTGTTTGTAAGAAGGTACAGTTTAAGGATTTATACCATGTAAAAATATCTAGAAAAGTATATACAATTTGAATTATATTACTATCTGATCTCTAGCATTTTTCTTTTCTTTATGCTTAAAATTAATCTTTTATATTTTTTATGTCCTTATAAATATTTTAGAACTACATTTTACTGCTCTAAATATTTAATTATTTTAAATCTTTGGGTTTGCACTCCAATTTGTTCTTTTTGTTTGTTTGTTTGTTTTGTTTTTGGAGGGGTCACATGGGCAGCATTGAGGGGTTACTCCTGGCAGGCTCGGGAAACCATATGGGATGCTGGGATTTGAACCACTATCTTTCTGCATGCAAGGAAAATGCCCAACCTCCATGCTATTTCTCCAGCCCCTCAAATTTGTTCCTTTTTTATAATGGGAATCTTCTTTTATAATTTGTAGTCACATGGTAAAGAAAGTGTGCAAATTGACTAAACAAGATAGACAGCTTTCTGTGAAGGAACGTCTTCATATGCATTATCCTAAGTAGAGAATTGTTCTATACAAATAATTTGAAAGCTCTTCTGAATTTCAATTTAAAAAAATCACAAGAAACTATCACCCCAATCCTGTTAGAATGCCTATGATTCAAAAGACAGGAGATAACAAATGTTGGTCAGGATGTGGAGAAAGTGGTTCCTTTACATGCTGGCTGAGACTGCAAATGTAACATTCACTGTGAAAAATTAAATACAAGTTTCTCAAAAGAAGGAAAAAAAGAAGTCTCCATACTATCTGTAATCTTATTCCTTGATTTATTCAAGGAACTGAAATTGCTATCAATAATATTGCTGAACACCCTTGTTCAATGGAGCAATATTCACATTCTCCAACACTTGGAAACAACATACATGTCCACTGATGAGTGAAAAAAATAGAGGAAACAAAATGAAGTATGCAGCCGTGTGATGTTTAATGATGGAGTAGGTTGTTAGGTGGTTTCTTCACTTTGTGAATGTCATAGTGTAGTCAGACAAAGCTAGATAATTTAATCCACTACCAACCTAAGCTATATCATTATTATAGTCATATAATTTCCAGTACCCAACCATAGGGTACTCTCTGTGCAGGTATAAAACAGTGTTTTATTACCAGTGTTTATATGCTCAATCTGTTCAATATTGCTAACCAACATAGACGACTGAATAAACAATGGAATGTTGCTTATCTTGAAGGGAAAAATGGGCACTTTGCCATTTGTTGCAAGATATATATTAATTAGGATATCATTTTGGAGGCTTAAATAAATCAGAGAAAGTCACAATCTACATGATCTTACTGAGAAGTGGAATCTAAAAAAATTGGAACTCATACAAATGGTGAGTAAATTGGGAATGATCTGAACTCTGTTCGGCTCTTATTCATGGCTTTGCTCAGAAATAATTTCTACCAAGGTTTGGAAGCTCACGTGTAATTCAAGAGCTCAAACATAGATCAGATGTGTGAACTAGAAGGAACACTCCAATCTGTCTCACCCTACATGGGAATAATTAATAAATTTTCATATACACCCACAAACTAAGCAACAAATAAAGTAATAAAAATGTGAATTACCTTCAGTGTTTAAACCTTCCAACAGTGTGCATGTGTAATGATGTACATTTTAAAATATGAGAATTATACTCATACATAAGACATCAACATATTTTAGGGAAACCTGGCTAGATTAGAATAATGTTATCACCAATATGCTATCCTATTAGTCTGAGACTAACTTTACTAAGAAGACTGCCAATGTATAATAAAATAATTTTTTCATAATAAATAGAATGATAATTATTACAGATAAATAAATATACACATATATTTTTATTTGTAGTATAGACCCAGAAATAAGGCATGCCTGTCATTATATACTTCTATGAATCCTTATCATAAATGCTGATTTAAGCTAAGGAAGTAAATTAGACATTGTTAATGATATTAACTTTTGTTAATTTAAACAAAATGTCAAGTTACCAGGTCAAAAAGATAGTACAGTGAGCAGAGGGCACTTTACATCAGCACATACGGTCTTTTCAGCACTGCCAAGAGTGAACTCTGAGCACAGACCAAGGAGAAAGAATTGAGCACCAATGCATAATGATCCAATACATCAAAAAAACAAAAAACAAAAACAATAACATCAAAAGTGGTAAATATACAATATCAAAAATGAGGTCAAAAATTGAAGTATGTTGGGCTGACATATAGTATATTGGTAGTGCATTTGCCTTGCACATGTTCGACCACACATTCAATCCCCAACATCTCCATGAGAACCGCCAGGCTTAATTTAAGAGTACAGAGCTAGGGCCAGAGCAATGATATTACAGCGGTAGGGCTTTTGCCTTGCACACGGCCAACCCAGGATGGACTTGTTCGATTTTCAGCACCCCATATGGTCCCTTGTGCCTGCCAGAGGAGTTTCTGAGCATACAGCCAGGGCCATTTGCGGCCCTCCATACAACATTTTGTGGCCCTGCCCTAGAGAAATCTTTTTTTTGTTTTGTTTTGTTTTGTTTTGTTTTAGTTGTTTGGGTCACACCCCCCAATGTTCAAGGCTTACTATTGACTTTGCACTCCAGGATCACCACGACTTTGCCTCCTGCGGCCCCCAGGTAAACTGAATTTGAGACCCCTGCAAGCGCTGCCAGGTGTGGGCCCCCAAAAGAGAGAGTACAGAGATAGGAGTAGTAACTACTGAGCACCACTGGGTGTTCCCTCACCCCAAAAATCAAGAGTTTAAAATTCTCTGATTATTAGACACCTGGACAGATCTATTGTCCTTATTTATTCTCTTGAAGAAACAAAAAATTTTACTAGGTCTTCTTTTTTCCTTGTTTGACTGTCCTCTTTTTAAACTTAATAACTTAATAACTTAAATATAGCCTTTACCCATGTGAGTTAACTAGCTTTGTTGAGACTCTCTCTTCTACACATGATGTACAAATATTTCAATAAACTTATCTTTCCTTTAACAATATGTCTATAGATTTTATGATTACTAGTGAAGTTTCTGAAGAATGCTGAAGATTACAGGATAATTTGTTTACATCCCCCAAATTTTTAGCTGTCTAATATCAAATTTAGGCTACACTGATCTGTGATCAGGGAATAATTACTCATGGTTTTGTGCTCTCAGTAATACTCCTGGTGATTCAGGGAACCATATGTGATGTCTGAGATTGAACCCTAGTCAGCCACGTAAAGGCAAATACACTACCAGATGTACTATCACTTAGGCTCACTAATGTCTTTTTTAACCTTAAGGAAATTAAATTTCTTCCCCCTGAATTACTTTAATTTGTATCATTGAGAGGATTTCTTCTTTTCCATCCAACTCTTACTTCAAATTAGTTAATTTCGCACTATACAAACAAAAATTAACTACTCATTTTGATAAATAAAATTTTGGTTGCATGAGCATATTTTGCTACATCAGTAAGATATAAAAATTAAAAAAAGATATCGCACAAGCATTTGATTCACTGTATCCGTACATTTAAATTTATCTAAACTTTCTTCATAGAAATTAACTATTTTAATCACAATGTTAGTAAACAAATCTTTGTACAAACATATTTAACTACTCATTATTTTACATGTTTGTTATTTTAAATGATAATAGTAAGGATAGTGACCATCAAGGTTAGTTATGGAACAAAAATGAGTAAAAACATCAGTATGTATTAAACACTTAAATGGTATGTAACACATTAAAAAGTACTTATTCTTTATTATATCTTATTATTATTATTATTGTTTGTTTTTGGTTTTTGAACACACCAAATGATGGTCAGGGTTGACTCCTAGTTCTGTGCTCAGAGATCACAATTGACTGTTTTAGGAAACAAGTGTTTTCAAAACTTGAAATGGCATTGGTCATATGCAAGGCAAATGCCTTATTAATATACTATTGCTCCAGACCTTTAGTAAATTATTGCTAATAATTTTTAGTTGATTTCATACCAAAGTTTGTCTGCAGTACTTCAATTATGCAGAAGCTTTTTTGTAAGTGATAAACATTCAACAAATGCTACTGACTAAATTAATAAATATGATTGAAAATAAGGCTAATTTTTTTAACTGAAGGTTAACCAAAAACATTTCTGTTACTTTGAAAAATTAAGGCTCTTTGTATTAGTCCTTAAATATCTAAAACCACATGCAATCTAGTAGCAGCCAATAGAAATTATAGTGATCATAAATTGTTTTTATTTTTTGGTGTTCTAGGACAAATATGTAGACACGTCAAGGTCACAGAATTGAATGCTTATTGAGACTGATTAATAAAATTATACTTACTGATATTTGCACTGTAACAAATTTCCATCTTAAAGCAAAATGAAGTTTACATATTGCTGCAGGCATTGTGCAAATTAGAACTTCATTGAATATTAATGAATTACTCTTTGTGGACAATTGTTATGCAAATTATCAGAGTGCCAGAATTTATCATTTTATTTAGTTGAGGATTAAAGGAGAAAATGTTTTTAAAAATCAAGCAGCTATGTCTGCAAGCAAAATATATTAATTCAAGAAAGAACATATAATTCTCCTATGTTCAGTAGTCATATGTTTTAAGTTTTTTTAAAATATTAATTCACTGCATATGCTCTTCAGGCTGCAGAAAGGTTACTGTTAGAATGCATTGTTAAGCAAATAGAGTAGTTTTTAGCATTCATAAAAAGTCTTTTGAACATTTAATAAAATAATAAACTTAGTTTTTGAAATATTCTCTATACTAGAGACCAGAGTGAAAGTACAGTAGGTTTGAGATTTGCCTTGTCTATGACTTGGGGAGTAGATCCTCAGTACTGTATAGGGTTCCCAGTGCCTCATAAGAGTGATCACTAAATGTAGCCTCCCAAAAAGCCAAATTAATCTAAGCTCAAAATATTAACTGTTGATAAGTGTAAATACTACTAATTTTCAAAGAATGTATCCAGCTCTAAAACAGCTACTAAAATGAGAATGAGAAATAATACAGGGGTTAAACAGCTTCTCTTGCAAGAAAGACAAATTTTAACACCAAAAAATGCATATATTTACATATATACTTAGTTATTTTAATAATGTTATTTTTAATAATCATTATTATTTTAATAATTTTAATGTTAACTATTTTAATAATAATTATATTGCTTATTTATTTTTTCTTTGACAATTTTTTTTCTTTAGGGGCTACACCCAGTGATGCTCAGGTGTTACTCCTTGCTATTCGCTCAGAAATTGCTCCTGGCTTGGGAGATTGGAGGACCGTATGAGATGCCTGGGATCGAATAACAGTCTATGCTAGGTTAGCATGAGCAAGGCAAACATCCTACCACTTGAGCCACTGCTCAGGCCCCTCTTCGACAATTTGTTAAGCTGAAATAAAACCAAATGACAGTAACATTTCTAAACAGGTCAACTAGATAGATTTCATGAGATGGCTTTTTTTTACTAGTACTCATTAGTTACTTCATACAATTTTTCAAATTTAATTCTAGCCATTATTAACCATAGTTTCTAAAAGTTCGTAGTAGTCTCTGATTTAAATCTTAAAATATCACAAGGCAAGGAAACAGTAAAACAGATAAGATAATCGTCTTACATGCAGCATGCCAGCTTTGAGCCATGGCACCAAGTTTGGACCTACAGAATCAATAGGAATGATCCCTGAGAAAAAGCCCAGAGTAAGCTCCACATAGTACCAGATTAACAAAAGGAAAGGGGGGGGCGGAGTCATAGACTGAAAAATATATATTTGATGTCAAATAAGATAACAAGATACATTTTATTCTGGACACCCATAGTTATAGGGAATATTGGAAAATAAATTTGCATTTAGGGTAAAGGGACTGAAATCAACTTCAAAACTAGCCTGGGCAAGTGAGAGAAAAACTAGTGCATATAAATTGCAATTGTTCTTGTATGAATAATCAAAGAGAGAAGATTAACGGAAATGTGACTATGAATGGACAATTCCTGAGAAGAAATACAATAATTAATTATAATTAATTATTAATTATATGATCAAATTTTATTTATTATAGGTTAATATATAATGATATGTGTTAGTTAAAATTAAGGTTTCTGGTTAAAACCATAAGAGAAGAATTCTTGATGAAGACAGACCAGGGTAATAAGACATCACCAGAGAGAGCAAAGAATACATTTGATAATGTATCCCAGAGATGAGTGTGAGAGAGTCTATTCTACTCAGTTGAATCATGGATCTTGCTAAATCTGGGCTCTATGAAGAAGTGCACAGATTAGCATAGGAGATGTTTAGTAGACTGAGTCAGGTTAGTTTGAACCTTTTAACATACTCAAGAGTATGAGTTACTTAATATATTTATGAGTGCCTAATTAAAACAGTAATAGAGTAAAGACCATTAAAAAAATCTCCTAATTATAACTTAAAAACAAAGATGGCTTAGTTTTCAATACACTGCCACAAAACTTATAGATGTGTGTAAACATATTTATGTGTGGCATAACCAAATATTTATTAATATATCGTATATTTTTACTTAATTTTATTTTATTAAAATTATTATGATTTACAAAGTCCTTCATAGCTGGGTTTCAGACAAAAAATGAATCAGGGCCAGTCCCACCACCAGCGTCGATCTCCCTCCACTTATGTTTCCATAGTGCATCCATTATCACCCCAATCATGACTCCCAGAATGCGAGTATAACAAGCCCAAATTAAGTTTAGGTTGTTAAAGTTTGAGTCTCTTGATTTCATTGTTCTAGCCTTTGACTTGGATATTTAGTTTTGTCCTTTTTTAAATCACCATCATTGCACCTGAGACCACTTAGCCCATCAACCCATCCTTTCATATTTGTTTTCTCCTCCTTCACTCAATGTAAATTTTAATTAAAAATACCATGCAGTATTTTGATTTAAAACAAACAAAACAAAGGGATCAAGGTAAGAGTTAGTGCTTTACATGTGCTGAATTTGAAACCTAAATTCGAAAGCAGATGGTACTGGTCCCTGCAGGATTGTTGGCTATGGCCATGGTGATTTTCAACATTACAGGGCACAAGTAACTCTTTATACTAAGGCAAAGCTTTAAACAACATGGCCTTACTCACTGATTATCTCCAGGAATGACTTCAGGCCCATGGATATTGCTTGGGAAGTTCTTCAGAATAATGTAATTCAAACTTTATGAAGGAATGTAATGATTTACATGTGCTTTTCAAGGATATTTCTTAAACTCAGAATATAGTGAGAGAAATGAAAGAAATTGATTGGGATAGGAGAAAAACAAATGTGAGTTATCAGGAAATGAGGCCAAGCACACTCAGATGTATTAGTGGTGTTAATAAAGGAAAGAACTAAATATCCAAGTCAAGAGAGTCAATAACAGTGAAAGTATGAGGGGAAAACTTTAGCAAACAAATGTACATGGGCCTGTTATGATGGCAGGCGAGGGTGGGTGGGGTGGTGATGGCACAGGCTGGAGTCTGGGAATGTTGGTGAAGGAAAGTTGACACTAGTAGTGAGTTTGGTTCTGTAAACATTGTATGTATAAAACTCAACTATGAATAACTTTGTAAATGACAATGCTTTAAATAAAATACAAGAAAAAAATCTTAATGTTTTTCACATATTTGACCTTGGGGACATCATAGAATAAGAATGTTAACTCTTTACAATTATCTATTTTTTTTACAATATACATCATAAAAAAGGGAGAATCAAATTCACTTCCTCATATAGCTTGTTCTATCCAATTTATCAGCTATTTAATATGTTGCAAAGAATTGTCCACCTCTGGAGTTGGAGAAATTGTGCCTTGCATGTGGCCACCTGAGACGGACCCGAGTTTAATATCTGGCATTTCATATGGTTCCCTGGAGCAATTTCTGAGTTTAGAGCCAGGAGTAACTCCTGAGCACACCAGTTGTGACCCAAAAGCCAAAGCCAAGTAAAATAAAATAAAATAAAATAAAAAGAATTGTCTACATCTGTGAATTAGTATACATTTTTTAATTTTAGAATATTTTATCTCATAAATGTTATAAAAAGTTTAATTTTACCTAAACAAGTACTTGCACTATGTATCTTACACCATAAGTCATTATTTCTGTAGCACTCCTAATCAAAACAAACAAAATGTCTATAACTTCTATTTCTATTATTCTTTTTCATTTCACATTTTCTCCTATTATTTCCAAATAAGACACAAGTTTTCTAATTAAACACAGTGATAATAAGGTCACCCACAACTTAACAATACTAACAGACTATTAAGAATATATTCTTGTCCAAATTCCACTAGGTGTTAAAGGAATCTAACAGAGTTGTCTGTAATTTAGCAGTCAAAATATAAAAGTATAGAAAATGTTACTTATTTGATAATATTCTAATAGATTTGAAGTTACTAGGGTCCATTCTACAGTTCTAAAAGTGGAATTAACTCTGCATATCCAATAGCATCAAGAGAGAATTCCTTTGCTATAAAACAAATGGGTATAATTAATTATGATGTCAGACACCGCAGGAGCATCTTGTCCCTGGAGATGCACAGTTAATACATGTTTTCTTATCTATGCTCTATGCCGTAAACAAGAATAGCCTTTCTGTATTATTATTATTATTATTTTTGCTTTCTACAAGCATGTACTTTCTGATGCAATAAATAGCCAGGGGAAATAATAGCTATCATATGCAGGGATGAAGAATGCTTTGCCACTGAATGGTAAGTGCTAAGGGAGGGGATGACTACTAAGCAATGATGGGTAGGTCAAAAGGTAACACTCAGGAGCTAAATGAAGTGGATGCCTACTTTCAATTACCACTAATTTCAAACACAGCAATTTGATACTATTCTAGACAGCAAAGCCTGCGTGACCCTCAATGCATATTTAATGTCTACTATTGAGCATCCTGTAGAGATCATCAACCCCCACCCAGAGTCCCTGCAATAAGCTCTGAAAAAAAAAACAAAAATCACATGTTCACTGAAGCAATTCCCTTTCTTTGACAACATTCCATTCCAGAGCAGCAGCAGCTTTTTGATTTTTTTCTCTTTTTCTCTCCATTACTCCAGGGTCTCTCAAATTTTATTATAATAATGATTCATTTCATATGCATATGGCAAACAGGCTTAGAGACGGTTGGATGTACAAATGGGCAGATCATATTACAGATAACTTGACCTGTGAGAATAAACTGTCAGTTAGATTCCTTTGCTGGGGGAAGGATTTTAAACAGTCTCTGGAAATATGTATGGCATGACGGTGATGCTGGGTGGAAGAGGCCACAAAATACGAAGGTGCTTTCCAACTGACTGAGACAGACATGCTGTTAAGTGATCTGTGTGATTACCCTGGTGTAATAACCAGTTGTCTCTGGCTCACTGGGTGCCAGGGGCTACTTGAACAACCCAGCCTTGAGCTTGATAGAAACTGCTGAATGACCACAACATGGTTTGGATCCAGGCATCCATTTTCCTGGTTAATGGCAATAAAATCCTGCTGTTTAGGCAGCACTTGTGTATGTGACTCTACCATTATCAATCAGGACGTTCTTTCTAATTTATTTATACGCACCTAATTCTTTCTGTCTATCTCACTAGTGTGTTGTGATTTGCTATAATGTACTTCATACATAGTAGAGTAATTCAGCTGTAAAATTGATCTCTGGGTTAAGATCCTTTTCAGTGTCTCAGATTGCTAAAGATTAGTAAATATTTAGATCAAATTATGAACCACAGATATCCTAGTAAATTCAGAGGAAGCTGGCATAACACAGTGAATAGATATTTAATGACATTTTGCATGATCCATCAATTGAAGATAAAAAAGAAACTAATTAAAGCAAAGTTTCTAAGATAGGGAAAAGATTAAATCCATAGGGTGGGGCTCAAAAGATATTACAGTCCAGTAGGGCACTTGCCTCTAATGATGCCAACTTGAGTTTAGTCCTTGGCATCTCATATGGTTGTCTGAGCATGATCAAGTGTAATTCCTGAGTGCAAAGCCAGGATTAGCCCCTGAGCATCATTGGGCAATGTCCCAAAACAAAACAAGTCTATAAAGGGTACATAGTTTCTCAATTACTCTAGGACAACTGTCAATCAGCTTTTATCTCCCATCCAGATGCAAGAAAACAGTATGAAATAAATGAACAAATTAATACATTCGAATAAATTAGGAAGCCTACTTTGCCTTATTACTCATCAAAGGACTGTTGTCGACTAATTGGGATTATTATTGTTAAGACTCACTTTAATTAATATTCAAAACTCATACATTTTCCCTAATTGAGACTATTATTTATTTTTCCTGAAAGCTGGGAATACAATTGACTAGTTTTATGTTTGAAAAAGAGTGTGTTAAAAAAGCATTATGACAATCTAAAGTTCAGCTCTAGAAGTTTTCAGTGTTATCTTTAAATTCCTAATGGTTAGAGGACACATAATTTAAATACCAATTTCAAGCACATTTAAAATTGAATTACATGAAGATAATAGTATTGTCTTGGACAAACTAGGTTGTTGGATCGACCTTAATCTAAACAATGCTTTGGAGATTGTCAAGCTAAATTGACAATAGCTAAATCCATAGACCACATGGTTTTCACGAAAGGGGTTTGTTGATAAGAGTTCCAGAGTAGGTAGGATTCAATTCTACTCTCCAGGATAAGTATTCTATTCTCCTTATTATTTCAGCAGGAACTTAATGGCTATTGAACCATTTCTGACCATTTTGCCTTACAATCCTTAAAATTTTGATTTGGTGATAACGCACACTACCAATTTTGTGAATTGCATATGACAACTAGTCTAAATTTAAAAAAAAAAAGACTAGTTTTGCAATCTATCCTAAAGCATACTCAAGAAATCCTACAGGATATGCAGCTTGTCTCTGGAGAATATTCTTCTCACTTAATGGGAAACAAGAGAACTACCTTGAAATATTAAGGAAACAATAGAAATACACAAAGACAATAATTGAAAAATTGAGGATATTTTAGAGACTCCAAGGATGGCACTATGAATTCAAAGATAACTTGAAGAAAAATGCAATTTTAAAATAAGATTTAAAAAATGCAATTTTCTGTTAATTTACAAAATTATAGTGAGAAATTTTCATTGCTGAAAGGAATGAGCAATGATGGACTTTAATCCCCTTCTGTTACACAGGGCAGGCAAAAGCAACACCAAATCACCTAATCAAAGACTTGCTCGTTCCCTGAGATAAACTCAATCTTCCTCTACTGTACTTCTCATTAAATAATAATAATTATCATAATAATAAAGGAAATATAAATACTAAAAATTTTCCAATTCTCAAAAAGAAACTTCATATATTTCTCATATTAAAATAAGACTGTGGCTTTTGCCTTATTTATTTTGCTGCAGTATTTTTATGTACCCTGGATACAATGCAATCAAATTTGTGGTTTGGCAGACTGCCCTTTTGGCTTAGCAGAGTTGATAAAAGGTTGCCAAATACCACAGTAGTTCATATTTATTTTCTGTTTTATGACATTTTTCCCTAAAATCCAATGTTCTTTTCCTCAGCAAACCATCAATCAATTCTAGGAAAAAACAAACAAACAAACAAACAAAAACACTTCTATAGTGGGTTGCCAGTGTGGCTCTAGCTGTTGACAACATAACTTTTAGACACACAAAATACATTTCTAATAGCTTAAATTCAGTGGGCAAAAAAGTCAAAGTTTAGAGTAGTGTGTTAGTTTTGTTCAAATATATCCATAAACACTTGCTTAAAAATACCTGTTGGTATCTACATATACGCAGACACATAAACTTGAACCTATGCATAATACTGCTGAAACTGTTAAATGTTAATATAAATTCTAGAAAAAAAGAGCCAGATGGTACAGGAGGTAAAGTACAATCTTTGTATGTTCCTGACTGTTTTAAATACACAGCAGTATTGATGTTCCATGAGTTCTCTAGGCATCACTTCTGAATAGAATCAGGAATAATTTAAGGTCACTATTGGATGTACCTCATCTGCCTCTGTTGCTTCCTTAGAAAAAATTTAAAAAATATATAAAAATTATGACTAATTTTTATTTTCTTTATGAAGATCTATATCAATCTGTCAAGGTAATTTAATTTGTTATTGAAGAAGTAGCAGTTTGGGGGATTTAGCCAAACATTTAGCCTGTGAAAATTGTGATCTAATGTTTACTGACTAAAGTTAAGAAAATTTGAACACATATAACCACCTCTGTTGAAAAATTAATTTTCCAAGCAAGTATCAAACATGAGTCTAGATTAGTAACTCCTATGTTGAAACAGCCTCATTTGTTCAATAATTTTTCACTATATAGTCTAGGTTTATATAATGTCCTTTGTCATAGCTGCAATAGAAGCACAGTCATCTATTTTGCATATGCAATTTTTCAGTGCCCTATTAGCATAACTAATAAGAAGGGTGTTTCCAGATTATAAACTGATTTGCTATTAATGTGTCTTGCTATGTAACCTATAGGAAAACTCTGCATTTAACTGTAAGTTGTATACTGAAAACTGGAATAATAGAACTTTTTTTTAACCCACCCTTTAGTGATTAGAACTTCACCTAGCTCAGTACTCAAAGATCAGTCCTGGAAGGCTCCTGGTTCCATATGGAAACCAGGGATCAAAGCTAGGTCAGTCACATTCAAGGATAGTGCCCTTCTTGATGTACTATATCATTCAAGTCCCTAAGAATTTTAAAATAGGACAACATATTCTACTACCTTATATATAGAGACAAATAATTACAATGTTTAACATAGTGCCAGCATGCAAATATTCATCAATCTATATATGTAGCTTAATTTTCATACTTTATTTTATTTTTCTATGGTTTTGTGGAGCATAACTGGCTTTGCACAGGGCTTAGTCCTGGCTCTGTATTCTGAATAACTCCTTGTGGTGCCCAGGGGAACATAGCTGGTAGCTGGCATGATAGAGATCATACAAGTTGACTGCTTTTTCTGCTGTGTTATCGCTCTAGACACCTTTAAACATTTAATTTTAAACATTGATAATCAGAATGTACATAAAAAGTAGTAGTGGATTTTTATATTTTGTTTTGCTTTTGCATTTTGCCAAAGGAAAGAAAAAGTTATTCTTATACAATTAGGATGTGAAACACTAGTCTTAATTCTCTCTGATCTCACATTTCTCACTACTCCATATTTCCACAAAAGAAAATGAGAAACTAGAAAAGTACCATAGCAGGCAATTTAAAATTCCTTTAAATATCTGAATATAAATTCTATGAGCAATCTCGAAACTCATATCTAGTTCATAATTGAATACCATATTTATGGAATATATTAACTGCATAAAATTAGACCATTGATAATATTTTCTTCTCTAATGGGAATATCAATGCAAATATTAATAACTTTCTATTTTATATAATAATTATGTTTTGACAATTTTCATTCTTTACTAGAAGATATATGGGCCCTATAAATTACAACATATAATAGAACTTATACTATTGAACTACTTAAAAGTTTAAATGAATAACAAATAGTTATATATGGCTTTGAGCAAAAATCTTATAAAATGTACAAGTTTAAATTTAAAAAAAAATAGAAAACTGCCACATTCTGGCTTATCCTATTGTTAGAGTAAAAACATGCAGTGGAAAAAATATAAAAATTTAAATAGGAGATGTAAGACTTATAAAACACTTGATCTGAAAATGAACATGTCACTTTAATTCTTACCCTGAGCACTAGCAAGAATGATTCCTGAGAATAGAGCCAGAAGTAATTTCTGAACACTGGAAGGTGTCACAAAACCAATAATTTTTTTTTTATTTATTAGAAATAAATTTCTAATATTATGTGTCACAAAATAAGGAAAGAAAAGAAGGGAGGGAAAAGAAAGGAAGGAGGGATGGAAGGGAGAGGAAAGGAACGAGGCGGGAAGGAGAGAAGGAAGGGAGTAGGAAGAAAGAAAGGAAGGGGTGGAGGGAGGGAAGGAAGGTAGGAAGGATGATGGGAAGGAAGGGGTAGGATGAAAAAAAGAAAGGGGGTAGGAAGAAATGAAGGAAGGGAGAGAGGGAGGAAAGGAAGGAAAGGAGGGAGGGAGGAAAGGAAGGAATGTAGGAAGGAGGGAGAAAAGGAAGGAAGGAATGTAGGAAGGAGGGAGAAAAGGAAGGAAAGCGGGAAGGAAGAAAGGAAGGTAAGAAGGAAAGAAGGAGGGAGGGAAGAAGGGGGAGAAAAGGGGAAGGTAGGAAGGAGGAAAGGAAGGAGGGAAAAGGAAAAGAGGGAAGGAAGGAGAGAAGTAAGAAAAGAGATGGAAGGAGGGAGGGAGGAAGGAAGGAGGAAAGGAAGGAAGGAGTGAAGGAAAGAGGGAAGGAATGAAGAAAGGAAGGAAAGGGGAAGGAAGGACAGAAGGGAGGAATGAAGTAAGGGAGGAAAGAGGGAAGGAAGAAAGGATAAAAGGAAAGAGGGAAGAAAGAAAGGGAAAAGAAAGAAGGGTAGGATGTAGGGAAGGAAGGAAGGAAGGAAAGAAGGAAGGAAGAAGGGAAGGAAGGATGGAGGGAAGGACAAAAGGAAGGAAAAAGAAAGGAGGAAGCAAGGAGAGAAGGAAGAAAGGAAGAAGAGAAGGAAGGAAGGAAGGAGGGAAGGAGAAAGGGAAGGAAGGAAGGAAGGAAGGAAAGAAAGAAGGAAGGAAGGAAGAAAGAAAGGAGGAAGGAAGGAGGAAAGGAAAGCAAGAAGGTAGGAAGGAGGCAAGGAATGAGGAAGCATAGAGAATGAAAGAAAAGAAAAATGATGATATATACGTATCTTGATATTTTTCTTTTTGATAACTTTAAGTAATTCAGAAGCATGTAAGTGGTGTTCTTTCCTGGCAATGCTAAGGGGACCATACGGGTGTCAGGGTTCAAACCCAGGTCAGCTGTGTATAAGGCAAATGTCCTCCCTTCTGTGCTATGGCTGCAAGCGCGACACAATGTTTTCTACAATCTTCTCAATATAGTTGAGGAAACTGAATAAATTTTTTTATCATATATATATCTAAATATTTTTTTCATCCTATTCTGATTATCTGAAATAACAAAGACAATAAAATGAACTACTAATTAACTACCTTGGTAAATTAATGGCAGTTTATGAGATTTGTACTAGAATAGATATTTGGGCCTTCCAAGGAAATCATAAATAGTTCAATTTTTTCTAAATTAGATGACACATAAACTTGTAGTTTAGTAAAGAATTAAAAACTGCTTAGAACAGTGAAATCTTATGATTGGTTATTTCAATTATTAATTCATAGCCTCTTGGGCCTTTTGTTCACCAGAGGAAATAAAAACAATAAAATGAGCTATTTTTTTTCTGTTTTATAAATAAAATAGTCATTGTAATGATCTTATATAGAGAGTAGGCCTATTATAGTAAATATGTGATAATACACTCCTCTGATACTATATTAAACAACTACCTAAGTGCCAGGTACGTGATTGCCAAATATCTATATCAGGTGTGGAATAATGGTTATTTATGTGAAGTTGTCATTTTTTTCTTCCTTAAAATAGTTAATTTTAGGTGCTGGAGAGATAACACAGTGGTAGGGCATTTGCCTTGCATGCAGAAGGACGGTGATTCGAGTCCAGGCATCCCATATGGTACCTTTAGCCTGCCAGGAGCAATTTCTGAGTGCAGAGCTAGGAGTGGCCCCTGGCACTGCCAGGTGTGATCCAAGACCAAAAACAACAACAACAAAAAGTTAATTCTAGAAAAGCTATGTATAAATATATTTTTGCTCACAGTAATTAATTACATTAATATAATATTTACCCTCATATGAAATTTAAAGGTTTTTACATGGGGAAAAGAAACTTCAGCTCTCTCCTGAACAGAGAAACTTCAGTTTCATACCGAATTGAGAAATATTTGCAAGCATGTATTAGATATAGGACTAATATCCAAGATGCAGATAGTACTCAAGAACTCAGCAGCAACAAATAAAAACATAAGCTCATCATCAGAGAGTATATGGTTAGCCAATAGACATATAAAATATTGTTCTCATTATCATTTAATATCAGCTAAATGAAAATCAAAACAACAATGAGATATCCTTTCAAACCAGTGATAATGGCTTCTAGCAAAAAAAAAGATCAGAAACTGCCAATGTAGTTGAGAATATGTTGAAATAGAAATTTCATTCAGTGTTGTTGGAAATGATGTTTGTTTCTGCCTATATCAAAAATGGATGAAAGTATTTTTTAAAAAACTGAAACTAGAATTTGGGGGGCAGTTGGTTTTGGGTCCACACCTGGTGACGCTCAGGGGTTACTCCTGACTATGTGCTCGGAAATCGCTCCTGGCTTAGGGGACCATATATGGAACACCAGGGGGTCAAAACGCGGTCCGTCCTAGGTCAGCCGCATGCAAGGTAAATACACTACCATTGCACCACCACTCCGGCCCCTTAAACTAGAATTTTTATAACAGCCAGTGATAGCACTTCAAATATATTCCTAGGGAACAATACTAAACACAAAATATATGTGCATTCCTATAGTCACTACATCACTACATCACTTTCAGGATAAGGAAGTAACCTAAATTCCCAATAACAGACAAACTTATAGATTAAAAAAAGCTGTCAAACAAGGGCTGAGAAGACAGCACAGGGGTAGGGCATTTGCCTTACACTTCACCAACTCCAGAAGAAGCCAGGTTAGTTGCCCGCATCCCATATGGTCCCCTGAGCCTGTCAGAAGCAATTTCTGAGCAAAGAACCAGGAGTAATACTGAGCACTGCCAGGTGTGGTCTCCAAACAAACAAACCAACAAACAAAAAGCAGCTGTCAAACATAATGTGATAATATACAGCTATAATTATAGATGGAGCCTTGCCTTTTTTTACATTTTGAATAGAACTGAAGAGCATCATGTTAAGAGGTTGGGTGGGGAGGAGGGAGACTTGGGACATTGGTGATGGGAATGTTGCACTGGTGATGGGTGGTGTTCTTTACATGACTGAAACCCAAACACAATCATGTATGTAATCAAGGTGTTTAAATAACTAAAAGAAATGTAATGAAAACTCTGGGCCTTGGATTATGAAATTAAAAAAACTGAGAGCATCAAGTAGTAGGTGAAGGGAATTGAGGGAGGGGCTGGAGAGATGGAATGGAAAAGCACTACTAGAACAGTTGTGGAGAATCTTGCTGGAGTGAAGGTACAGTAACTTTGTACATCAAATCCAGAAATGTCAACACGAATATAACCATGTTATCTAATCCATAATGAAAATGTTAAAATTCTGCTAGGATATTTATGACCAAAACCATATTTTCTGTAATTATTTTTAGATTTCTACAAACATGGAAATAGAGAAATGATGGAATATTTATTAATTTTAATCAAAAAGGCACTGCTGTTTAGATGTTCTAAGATAGAAACACAGAACTGAAAGAAAAACAGGAATATGCACCCAATATTGTAAGTCAAAGTCAAGTAATAAAATATGGCAGATAGTAAAAAAAAAAAAAGAAAAAAAAGAAAAGTAAGTTGGAATGAAAAAGAGAAATACCAGATGACCTAATTTTCAGTGGTATGTAGGAAATTAAGAAAAGGGAATGAACAGTAAAGGGAAAGTGGTAGGAATAAAAAATAAAAACTATTATTTAAGATTGTAAGTTGAGGGTTGAGAATGAGATGGGTAAGAGGTGGTAGTGATGAATGCATAGCAAACTTGAAGTAACATAAAATTGATGGATGGTATTAGAATTTTGGTGGTGGTTAGATACAGATTATACATCAATACCATAAATGTTAGCACTATTGTAAACATGTGACCTTAACTACAAAAATTAATTTAAGAGTCAGCATTTTTTATAAAAGACAATTTCCCTTTTCATTGTTTTGTCTACCATTTTAAATATTATTTTCTAAGGTACAAAGTTTGCTACCCAAAATACATATTAAAGCTAAGAAAATATAGAGCAAAAAGAAAATTAAAATCTGTTGTTCTTGGGGCCGGGAAGGTGGCGCTAGAGGCAAGGTGTCTGCCTTGCAAGCGCTAGCATAGGACAGACCACGGTTCGATCCCCCTGTGTCCCATTCTGAGTGCATAGCCAGGAGTAATCCCTGAGCGTCAAATGGGTGTGGCCCAAAAACCAAAAAAAAAAAAAAAATCTGTTGTTCTTTTAACATTTTCTTATAGTTAGAACTTTTAAGAGACTCAGCTACCTAAAAGGATTTAAAAAATAGAGGGAAAAGTGTCAAAATGTAGAAGCAAAGTTTTTAACATTGCTATACATTTATAATGATTGAATAATGCTAAATGATGCAGTCAAGAATTTATAGAACAAAGAAAAAGAACAAAGAAAATCTTAGAAGTGTTAGCCACCACTAAATCCTGTTGGGTCAGGAGGACTCTAATATTCAAGAGATATATTATACACACAGATAAATCACTATGCCAAACACTAAAATTGTTGTACTCTGATGATATTGAGAAATTATTTGCATATAAAGTGTACCTGATTTGCCTAGAAGCAACTCATTTTCTATTCAGATTTCACAGCCTGAGGCACTGATGGAGCCTGAGGGGATTGAAAGAACTATGTAGAATTAAGAGCAACTGAGTTCCATAAAATAATGCAGAGTACTACATCTAACTTTGGAATAAAATTTCCATGAGCAGCACCATATCAAAAAAAATACTATTTTATAATATGAGAAACAAGCTTAATTATTAGGGATCAAACATTTTAGAAATAATTAGGAGCAGATTTATCACTCAATTAGCTATTTTTGGCTTAAGCTTTATTGTCAGAGGGCTAAGTAGTGACACCGTTCACTGTCATTTATAGTTCCATGAAAATCCACACAAATAGTGCTTGTTTAAACAATCCCCAAGGTAACTATGTTCACACTACTAGTCACTCCTTAGCAGACAACGTAGGGATAGGTAATCGATAGACAATCGATGTCATTCCTCACACCTATAAATGCAGATTGTTCACATGGAACTGTTCACTTTCCCTCCTTTTGACAGGAACATGATGAATGGAGTCAGTGATGGCTGTGGAGATTGATTTTTTCATAAGGACCAATTCTTTTCACTTGTCAAAAACGAGATCACTACCATGGGCTGATTCACATGGTATTAATAGAATAGAGATGACTGCCTCAAGGCATTCGGACTCAGAATTCCTAACGAAATAATAAACAATACCAAACTTTACCTTAAGCAGAGGAGGCATGCCTTAAAATAGATTCATCCTATTCTTTAAGTATGAGATCTTTAAAAAGAGACATTATAGCCAAACAACTCCTATTCTATTGTCCTTGCTTAATAAATAATAAATATGTAGATATTCATGAAGCAGATGGAGACTATATGAAAAAATAGCAATGAGGGAACAAATGCAGGTAAATATTCTTTTCCTACCAAAGAAAATCCATATTTTTTGACAGCTAAGTAAAAAGAAAAGCTATCCTCAAATAGTGCCTTGATTTGATAGAGATTATGCAATAAAAGTACTAAGTAGAATTTGTTTATTATTTCTGACTTTATTAATTAGAGCATATGTTAATTTCTGGTCACGTAATATTACCTGGTAAGTTTTTCTTCTTTTTTCTTAAGAGAGAACAAGAGAACTTATTATATAAAATGTTGTATAATTCATGTTCAAAATGCTTCTCTGGAGAAATTATCTAAACAAAAAGTTAGAGTCCTGACAAGACAAATAATTTCAAGAAGTAATGTAGTTGTTTTGCATACACTAGCTACAGTTTTCTTCTGTGCCACCATATCACTTAGTTTCTCATGAAAAATAGGGATTATTCCTTAGCACAGAATCAAGAACCTGAATCGCATGGGTTTGGCCTAACTCCTCCTTTCACCTCCCAAAAATGTTAAGTTTTAAAATTCATGGTCATACCAAAAATAAGCATTTTATAATGAGGTGGTGAATAATAGAGCAAGAGAAAAACAAACTGCCAGCAGTTTAGTCTTGATTAGTAAAACACAGTCAACTTAATATGTAATTGTAATACCTATAAGGTAAAACACACTAATGTCCATGACTCTTAGCTACTTGGGTCATAAAAATGATGGATACTTAGACTATTACTTTCTAGAAGAACAATAAAAATTTTATGTAGAAACTTCAAGTTCCATTTTATGAAAAACTAAAACAGTGAAATATTAATAAATTAGCATCCACCAACTGAATAGGCTTATTCAAAAATGTTAAATAACATCTTGGCGTAATTGTAAATGATAATTTTGGAAATTTAATTTTGGCTGTATTCTGGTTTCTCAAAGGCTATTCTTATCTTTGTTTTCATAGGTCATTCTCAGCTATATTCAGCAGACCATAAGCTGATGAGGAGAGAATACGGGTCTTATGGTCTATGGTCTTCAAAACATGTGCTCTCCCCTTTGAGTTATCTCTCAAGCACAGTTTGCAAATGTCAGTCTGTACAAAAAGAAATCCTTCAAGTTTAATTATTATTCTTCCCAATTAACACTTTATCATCAGAGAGGTGAAAGAAAACTACAAAACACTGCTTCAAGAAATAAAAGAGGACACAAGGAAAACGGAAACGTATACCCTACTCAGGGATTAGGAGAATTAAACTTATATAATGGCAGTAATTTCCAAAGTATACATATTTAATATACAGATTTAAGCATACCCATGTCATTTATCAAAGAAGTAGCTAAAATACACATGAAATTTATATGGAACAATAAACCTCCATAGAATAGCTAAAGTAATCCTTGTGAAAAAAAATATAGGACACATCACTTTTTCTTCAAAATTTACTATAAAGCAGTAGTTATTAAAACAGCATGGAATGTGTATAAAGACAGACTCTCAGATTGATGAAATAGGTTGGAATATCTGACCCTTAGTTATATTATCAATTAATCTTTGATAAAGCAGCAAGAAATATTATGTGGAGTAAAGAAAGCCTGTTAAATTTTATTTATTTATTCAATTTTATTAGGAAAATCGGTCAACTACATGCAAAACAGTGAAATTATAGTCTCTTTATGCAATTCACAGAAACCTAATCAAAATGAATTAAAGACTTTCATATCGGACCCAAAACCATAAGGTATATAGAGGTAATGTAGGAAGACCACTCCATGACATTGAAGCTAAGGTATCTGCAATGAAGAAATGCCATTAAACTAGAAAGTAGAAGCAAATATAAGCAAATGGGACTATATTAAACTAAGAAACTTCTATATTTCATAGAAAATCATGACCAGGATACAAAGACTGCCCAGAGAATGAGACAAATTGCTCACCCAATACTCATCTGATAAGGAATTAATATCTAAAATATTAATATCTAAGCATTGGTAGAGCTTAACATGAAAAGAAAACTTAAAACCTATCCAGAAATAGGAAGAGGTGAAGAAACTCAAAGAAGAAATAAAGATGTCTATATGAAATATGAAAAGATTCACATAATTAATCATAGTGGGGATTCAAATCAAAACAACATGATATCATCTCACACCACAGAGACTGGGAAAGGGGAGTGAAAGGGGTTCTTATTCACTGATGGTTTGAATGAGACTGGTCCTACGTTTTGGGAAAATAATTAAGAATATTCCAACAAGAACTAAAAATTGAGCATCCATATGATCTATTTATGGATTATAGGAATACACTCTAGGGGCCCAAAAATACAATGCAGAAAAAGCTCTCTGCACTGCAATGTTTGTTGTCTCACTACTCCCAATAACCAGAATCTGGAAACAACCAAACTGCACAAGAACAGATGAGTGGCTAAAAACAAAACAAAACAACAACAACAACAGAAAAAAAAAACCCTCGCACATTTACACAATATTATACTACTCAGCTGGTAGGAAAAAGGAAGTCATAAAATTTGCTTATACATGAATAGATATGGAGAGTAATTTGCTAAGAGAAGTAAGTGAGGTGGCCGGCGAGGTGGTGCTAGAGGTAAGGTGTCTGCCTTGCAAGCACTAGCCAAGGAAGGACCGCGGTTCCATCCCCCTCCACCACCCCAACCCACCCCCCACCCCCGTGTCCCATATGATCCACCCAAGCCAGGGGCAATTTCTGAGCACTTAGCCAGGAGTAACCCCTGAGCATCAAATGGGCGTGGCCCGAAAAACCAAAAGAGAGAGAGAGAGAGAGAGAGAGAGAGAGAGAGAGAGAGAGAGAGAGAGAGAGAGAGAGAGAGAGAGAGAGAGAGAGAGAGAGAAATAAGTCAGATAGGGAGAGACATAAAATGATTGCAGTTGTTTTTGGGTATGTCTATATATCTATGTAGATAGAAAGATAGATAGGGTAGAGATAGGAATAGTGATAGAGATTGAGATAGAGAATTATTGTTAGTATGGCAATAGTTCCCAGAGACAAAATGGCAAGGGACAGGAAGACTATACCACAGTAGGAAGCTTGCCATAAATAGTGGAAGATGAGTCTTGAAGCTGACCAGTCAGGGCTATTCTCTTGGGAAGGAAAGTGACCCCCTGCTGTTGGTTTGAAGTCTTTTCATACATAAACCAAATGTTCATTTGTTCCAGCCACATATAAGTCCATTGCCTGCCCCATCTGGAGGAAATAATGTTCTTAGATTTGGGGAACCATTAACTTACTGTCTTCTACTAGCTATTAGTTTGCCGATTTGCCAACCTAGCTGCAGAGTAAGCAAATTCTTAAATGGATAAGGTTATTGTGGCTACAAGTTAGTCTAGGGGGAGAAGTTTCAGTAATTTTTACTGAAATTTACAGATTTAAACAAGATGGCAGCATTGATGCTATGCTTGGCTCCACAGTGAAGGGTGTTGTTAACTTTATGACTGAAATGCAATCATGAACAACTTTTGTTTTGTTTTGTTTTGATTTGGGGCCACATCTGATGATGCTCAGGGATTACTCTTGGCTATGTGCTCAGAAATCGTTCCTGGCTTGGGGGACCATATAGGATGCCAGGGGATTGAGCTGTGGTCCATCCTGGTATTTGCGTGCAAGGCAAATACCCTACCGCTGCACCATTGTTCAGGCCCCATGAACAACTTTTTATGAGGGGACAAAGTCCAAGTGCTTATGAGCAACCTTGTAAACTACAGAGTTTAAATTAAATGATTTTAAAAAAAATCTAATATAAAAAATTTAATAAAATAAAAATACTATTGTTAGTATTAGTTATTTGAAAAGTTACTACATTCTAAATTAACTTGATATTTAATCGATTCAAATTTTATATAAAATCAATTACAATAGCTATTAATATTTAACAACTTTACCAGAGAGCAAAATTAATATTTCCAAATAAATTTGATGCTTAATATAACCTATACATGCCTTTCCCTCTAAAGGCACAGTCTCAAATTAGTTTCTTTGTTCATAGTATTTTTTTTAATATGATTTTTATTTTGATCATAGTGTCTTACATATTGTTGACAATAACATTTTAGGTACATATTTACATAAAATTAGGGGGATTCCCATCACCAAATTGTCCTCCCTACACCTCCATTTTTGTCCTACCTCCCATTTCCTCTTCCCTCACCCCCAGGGCGGCTAGAATATGTGGTCCCCTCTGTATCCAACCCACTACTTAGTAGTATTGCACCTGTTTGGTCTTGATACCTCCCTTATCTCCCCCTCTAACTGTAGGCAGGACTAGCTAGTTCAAGTTGCGTGGTTTTGCTGGAAAAAGAGAAGATATATAAACTGGGGTAAGAGTCTAATACTCCAAAAATGGGTGGAATCCTTCTAGAGGCTCTCATCATCGATTTGGGAGATGAAGGAGAAAAAGGTGAAACACTCCACCAGTACCAAAAAAAAAGTGTCAATTATCCAGTGAGGACTCCAGCTATATTGATAAGCACCACAAAAAATAGACGAAAAACAAAACAAAACAAAAAAAGACAAACAAAAACAAACAAACAAACCAAAAACACGCCATGGTCTTGAAATAAGAAACATGGCATAGCACATAACGAAAAAAGATAAAAGAAGAGAAAAAAATAAGTATAATTGGGGACAACGATTTCAATAATCACACCCAAACAGAGAAATCGACCAAAATAGATAGGTATATATATATATATATATATATATATATATATATATATATATATATATATATATATATATATATATATGTTCATAGTATTTTTATCTGAGGAAAAAAAATCTACTATCAAGATTTAAGTTACCCTGATTTTAGCATGCTAGTCTTCATCTCTTATAAATAAGCTGCGTCTTAATAAATACATGTATATGATTATGATTTCTTCCAGTAGCCTGGGGATATTCAAAATGGGCAAATGCCAAGGCAAATATTTTAATTAAAATGTGTCAAAATAAACAAGACTTAAGTTGTCTGCACAGTTGTGTTCTATGACTCTAAAATAACAGGGCCAAGTACTTGACACAGATAAGTTGCTTTCGACAAAGTATCCTAACTCTTTCACACTCTATTTTCAGAAACTGGATTGAAGAGTCAAATCACTTTCAAGTAGTTTGCAGGGAGGCGAACTACACGGGAGCTCTCACGCACATCCCTGTCCATTTTATCATCACAACAGGAAACAGAAGCAACGACAGGTAAAAAGTTACATTGTAGGGGAAAAAGTGCTCAAAAAATACACCGCCATTTTTGGCTTCCAGATACTTGCTTAACCTCAAGACCTCCATCCTGTTTATTACAAAATTTATGTCTTCGGTTTCTATTTCAAGAAATAGATAAGGTAGGAATGTTAATAATTCTCTTTCAGTTTCTACATGTACAAAATATTTCTGCAAACAAAGGTACAAGAATTTGCTAAGTCTGAATATTTTTTCTGCATCGTTGCACTCTGAGTGAAATAAAATCCTTTTCTTTGCCAAAGACATATTATAGGAGCTTAGTGGTATAGGTACTTGCCTTTTGTACTTACCTGTATCTAATTGACTTCAGTTAGAGCCCCGGCACCATTTAAGGTTCCCAGAGTACCACTAGGATTGGACTCTCACCATAGCTATATATTTTTCCTACTCCACCCAAATCTCTTCCCTTCTTGTAAAACCCATTGTGTACGAGTTTGATATCTTGAGAATTGGACCCCAAGTTAGTTCTAATATGACTACTTTAATCTGTGTTTAACTGATTTTTAAGTCACATTGTTGCTGACATTTAAAATTGTTTAAATTGGAGCCGGACTGATAGCACAGAGGTAGAGTATTTATTTGCCTTGCATGAGGCTGGCCCGGAAATGACCCACGTTCTATTCCTGGCATCCCATATGGTCACCTGAACCTGTCAGAAGTGACTTCTGAGCTCAGAGCCAGGAGTAACCCCTGAGCGACTCTGGGTGTGGATCCCAAACAAAACCATAAAATTGTTTAAATTAAATTATACATCATGAATTGTAACACTATTAAAGGTAGGGCTTCATGAATCAAACGTTTGTTTTAGAAACATACGCTTCATCTTAATGTGTGTTAGCCTCCAATATTGTCCCCTTACACACACACACACACACACACACACACACACACATACATGCACACTATTGACCACCCCCACCCTGAATCCACCCTGTGATAAAATTTCTACTGAAGAATAGTTATGTTTCTGTTTCCTGTAGGTATTTACTAATTGCTGCTTAGTTTTATGATTAAAAACCTTAATTATATATATCCAGAAAGGAGGAATTCCTTCAAATGCAGTTTTAGTAAGTCTTACTGTTTTTACTTTATTGGGGGGGGGGGAACTTTAAGTTTATATTTATTGTGTGTGTGTGTGTGTGTGTGTATATATATATCCAGTTTCCAGGGATCACTCCTTGCAGTTCTGTGATGATATATTATATTAAAAAACAAAAACAACCACCTATAAACAAATTTCTATGAACTCTGAAAGTATCTTATTTTCATGTAAAAAAATGAGGACAAATACAATATTTAAAATGAAGAACAATTAAAGGTAAAGCAACAAACTTACCATTATTTCAATGAAAATTATGGGCCTGGTTTTGATGTGCCTTATTTTGAGGACCCTGGCCAAGACTGAAAGGAGGAGTCTAAAGATAGAGAGGAGGGGAATTCTAGAGTGCAACACACACCACACATGATCTCTGTGGGCCTGGAAAGAGTTGGCTGCTAAGCAGGACAGGCAGTAGTGGCAAAAACAACCACAGGACTGGATTAATGTCCATGGCGAGCTGTATGTGGTCTACACATTATAGATTAAGGATCCCTGCTCTAAATGCCTACACTATGGCACAGTGTCAACAGAAAGGAAGTTATTAAAGTCATATAAATATACTGATTGGTCAGAATATTAACTAAATGTGACTATTAATAAAAAAGTATTCCTTCCAAAATTACAAATGCTAACAAAGAAACATAAGCACAGGAAAAGGGCGATCAACATTCTCAATCTAAAATTATGGTGATTTATTTCAAATGTAAGTTCACGTGTTTAAAATAAAGCTAAAAATGTATATTAATATGCATAGTAACAACAAAGCTCTGTACAAAGTAGGGATTCACAAGGTCAGCCAAATTCTACAAATATGCTTCTGTTCATAGTTTCCCCCAAAGGATAAAAAAAAATACCTGGCTTTCAGGTGTAAATTTTTAGAGGATACAAAATAAAATTAGGTAATAGTTTACTGTCTTTTTTTTCTTGAATATAAATAACTTTTCAAACAATTACTTATGGTTTCTGATCAAAAGACCTTCTATATAATTTGTTTAAAAATTATTGATGAGAATGAAAAATAAACTTCTCAAAAGGTGTAGTTGCTTAGCTCTTTATTAGAAAGGAAACACCTTGAGAGAATGATAAATGAATGCTTGCCGTTATTTATCCATTTTGCATTCTGGAGTGATTACAGTTACTGACTTGTACTTGGAAAAGAAATAGAATTTCTTTATTATTGAAGCAAATATATGGATAATACTTAAAATTAGATTTCCATGATATTCCTCAAATTATGTATTTTAGGACAACTGTTGTACCCTTGTAAAATAAGCTTTTCCAATTTTTCTTCATTCTGACTAATTGGAAAGTACAAATAAGGTTCAAGTGAAAAGAGAATACAGAAAATTAAGCACTAATAAAAATAATGCTTACTTGTTATTCTTTATTTAAAGAGTAATCCAAAGTGAGCCATTTTAACATAATTAGGAATACAGTGATTAATCAGCATATTTTAATGTTGATTCTATTCCAATAAAGTATTTTGTAAGTAATAAGGTTAAGGACAATTTATACATCTATATAATATTATCCAAATACATGGGCATGTTACATGCTGTGGTATTGAATACATTTAAAAATATAAAAAAATACTTTTGTTTAGTTTATTATTTGTTTTGCTATTGTTACATTTTTGTTAAAAATTTAACTTTATAGTAATTATCAAAATCATTGTCTATTAAAAGACTTCCCTCTCTGATAAAATTATTCTTTTCTTAAACAGTAAATACCACATTCTGCTTAGAATGTAAGTATGAGTTTAAAAATAAGTTTTTAGTTATTTGTATTTTTAAAACCATTTATTTCTCTAGTGACCTTGAATTGTCTATTGTACAATTGCAAGTTAAAGGTGGAAATGTTCATTTCCATTTTTATATTCAGCTGAAAGCAGTACTTTACAGTAGATAAATAAGTACAATCATGTTTTTCCACTCAGATCTTTCTTAGACTCCTGGATTAAGAAAAAAATGAAGATACTTCAGAGGATCAGAAAGAAATAGGCAACAAGAGGAAAATTGAATCACAGAAATATAGTAGCTATTTCTTTTTGAACCATACAGAGTAATAGGGTTTATATAAACATAAGCTAAACGGACCATTTTATATCCCTCTGAGACTTTCTGGAAACCAAACTCATAAGAGTCATACTTCACTAGCAATGGCACAACATATCTTCTACCAAGTACATAGTCAGTTTTTGTAGAAAAGGGCAATATTTTAAATGGCATACTTAAGAGAATAAGCCAGACCATTTATTTCCTAGAAGAAATAAACTGGAAGTGGTAAGCGATACGGGAACTTTTTTTTTTTTTATGAAGTCATCCTAATTTCACAGCAATGCTACAAACACTGTGACCAAAATCCCTAACATAAAAATAAAAGCATCTGGTAATTGTTTCTGTATGAAATTGTTATCCTTATGTGAGGATGTTTGTGGTGCATTCAATTCCCCGCATGCCTTAATGCCATAACTAGAAATAATTAGCAAGTTGTCTGGAAGATTTCCCAAGAAACATGTTAATTTGGCCTGCAGTGATATATACATATATATTATAACATATATAATTTATCCTTTCACAATTTCCTTTCTGAGTCTGCCTATTTTACATTAAATAACTAGTCAATTAACATACATTGCAATCTATATGATCACTGCATTTATGAAATGTTGAGAGTGGATTTCTTTATTATTAGATTTTTTTCTCAACTCATATAATTATTTTTAACATGTCAGTATAAAGCAGCATTTTTCATCTTAATAGTTCCTTGGTTTTCCTTTTTGAATTTTTTTACTTTATTGAAGAATAATTGGCAAACGGGATTGACTATATTTAGATAGAGTGACAATTTGGTATATATGTACTTTAATTAAGGATAAAGAAGATAAAAATAATTAAGACACTCATAATATCCCAAATTATAGTATTTTATTCCTGTATGTATGTGTGTATTGAGAGAATTTAATATATACTTTAAGCAATGTTTAAATATACGACATTTTATCAACTATAGTCACCACGCTGTACATTAAACCCTGAAAATTTATTTATTTTAACAAACTTTTTTGTTTGTTTGTTTTGTTTTTGGGCCACACCCGGAGGTGCTCAGGGGTTACACCTGGCTATCTACTCAGAAATAGCTCCTGGAAGGCAAGGGGGACCATATGGGTCACCTAGATTCGAACTAGCCACCTTAGATCATGGGTCGGCTGCTCGCAAGGCAAATGCCACTGTACTTGCTATCTCTCTGGCACCTATTTTAACTTAAACTTTAACTTACATTATTGGACTGCCATATGCCCCAAGAGTAGCAACTATATCTAGTTAAAATAAGATCCTTGATATATATGCCTATAAGTACTACATTTAAGTCACTATAAATGAAATTTGACTTTCTCTTTCTGACTTATTTATTTTAGGACAGTATCTTCTAAATAACAATTATAAGATAATCAAAAAATAACTATATGAGATTGTGTTTAATACATGCATACACCTGCAAGTATACTTTTCTTTAGTTTCCATAATGGTAAGATATAAAATTTAATATTCCTGTCTAATTGATTGCCACAGTATGCATCTAATAAAAACAGAGCATTGAGTATATTTTTTTCAAGAATAAAGACTAACTACAGGGAAATGCCTAATAACTTGCCTTATCCTCAAAATACATTTTTGAGGCTATGTCTTTGCAACTCTCTGCAATTGTATTCTCACATTTGTAAATAATTTATGACAATTTATGCAATTGCCCAAAATGTTTGTGGTCTATTTCAATTTCACATCATAAAAGTGCTTATTCTACTGGACAAAACTGATATCTGACATTATAGTACAGCAGTTATCAAAAAATATCTGCCTTTCTGATTTCATTTTCTATGTATATGCTATCTATTGTCTAGCTAAGACTTTATCCAGTCAAATTAAAGTTATAAAACATGAAGCAGTTAAAAATATTCTTAGAAAGGCACTAATGTAGAATATTCAAGTTGATGAGACAAAAGCAAGTTTTTAAATAGATGTCTACTTACTTTGTATATTAAAAATTCCTAGATTTTACTCAAAATGTATCCATTCAAGTTAGACTACTTAAAATACTCAGAATCTATTTAATTGTAATATTTTTTAAATATTTTGACTCAAGTTAATTTTAATCTTATCCCAATATTTTTTCAATAAACATGTGAATTCATTCTTGTTTTATTTGCCAAAAATTGTTACTTTATTTTTTTTTGTTTTTTCTTTTTATATTACACTTGGTGTACTTAGGTTCTACACCTAGTTTGTTTCAAGCAGTTCTATTCCTAAAGTGGTTAGGCAATTTAATGTTCCAGGGATGAACTCCAGGGTCCGAATTCAAGTAGGCCCATTAACCCTTTGAGCTTTCTGTCCCAAAAACTAAGCTTTAAATTCTATCATCATTTGCCTTAAAGTATATGTATATACTTTATACGTTAGTATACCAAATTTCCAAAACTGATTATTTTGAAAGAATGAAGCAGATTCCAAAAGTATCAATAATAAAGAAAACCTGTCCCCAAAAGCATACCCACGTTTTTGCAATTATGTGTGTCCCAAAGCTAGATCTCTTTAGCTATATGTCAGTTTTTTCATCAACATTGTCAATAATGTAAAACACTTAGGAAATAACATTTATCCAATTAGTCAGTATATCAATAAAACTAATGTGAGGATTATTGGCATGACTATATTTTATTTTATTTTATGTTATAATTATATTTTATTTTATTTTTATTTTGCATTCTAAACCCAAGTTCACTCTTGACAGTCCTCAAGTGATGTTATATGATGCAGATTTTGAAGTAGATTCAGAATGTACCAGGCAAGCAAGAATCTTAATCTTTGTCCAATTGCTCCTGACATTTTTTATTTAATTAATTTTAAGTTCATCATCATTTCTCAATCATTTTTAAATGATAAGATGTTCTGGTGCCAGAGCAGTAGCGCAAGTGGTAAGGCATTTGCCTTGCACGTGCTAGCCTACGATGGACCACGGTACGATCCCCCCGCGCCCCATATGGTCCCCAAGTCAGGAGCAATTTCTGAGCGCATAGCCAGGAGTAACTCCTGAGTGTCACAGGGTTTGGCCACCAAAACCAAAATTAATAAATGAACAAAATAAAAAAGAGCATAAAATGTAAGATGTTCAGAGGCCAGATAGATAGCACAGCAGATAGGGCATTTGCCAGGGACAAGAGTGAATTTTAAGTGCAGAGTCAGGAGTAGTCCCTGAGTGCTGCCAAGTACCCCTCTCCCCCCAAAAAGTTTAAAAAAATAAATAAAAATAAAATAAAAGATAAGTTTTTCCTGAATGTTCTCATTGAGTTGGACTGTCCTGAACAATACTAGGAATAAGTACTTCCTTTTTTAGATACTATAACTTATCTTCTGACCATACTTAGGGGAATGCTCAGTATTCCCAATCTTCATAACATTATCCACAAATAACGCTTAAAGCAAAGCATTAACAGATATTTTAAAAAGCTTATTTCAACTTCTTTATGTTATCTGTTCAGCTAAATCACAATTGCCAAAAGTAGCAACAAAAGTCAATGTGTTTCAAAACAAAATCAACATGATGAAATTCTTGTTTTCTCTCACACTCAAGCAATTACTCCACATGAATTCAGTGATTTAAAAAGTTGGCTGATACACAAACAGCTTGAAAAAATAAATAGTGCCATAGTAATCACAAGTTATATGACACCATGGAAGGCCTTATCATTACCAACATTAATGTTATAGTGTTTGCATATTTACACATTTGGTGAGAAATTAATGTTTCCCTTAACTTAGCTTTTACGTCTGTAATTCACCTATATGAAATTGCTTTATTTCAGAGTGAATTAAATCTAGAGACTAGTATTTCAATGAAACTATTCATAGAATTATTGCTTTAACTTTCAAGAATCATCTTAGGATGACAGAAAGATAACTTGGATGTTAAGGAGCATATTGTATAGCATATTTAAAGATTTGTATAAATCATTCCTTGAGTTTTAATTCACCACATGGGTGCAGAATAGTTTCCAAAATGGCATAATGTCAGAAAAGAAACAAAGAAATTTTCAATAACATTTGTAAGAATATTTCTCTACAGGAGTCTTTAAAAAATGCAAGCAATGCCTTTTTTAGTTTGGGCTGTATTTGCAGTGAATGTTAAAGATGGTGGTTAAATTCTACTAACAAAAAAAAAAAAAAGTAACATACAGGATGAATTTCTTTTTTTTTTCCGAGTCAATTTTTCTCTTTCTTTTTTTTCCCTTTATTTAAACATCTTGATTACATATATGATTGTGATTAGGTTTCAGTCATGTAAAGAACACCCCCTTCACCAGTGCAACATTCCCACCACCAATGTCCCAAATTTCTAAGTTAGACAAATATGATATAGAATCTATGTTCTACCATGACTGGCTCTGTGATAACAGTTTACTTAACTCTCAATTTGCTCACCTTTACAATTAGAACAACATATTGTCTCTACACAAATGTTTGAATAAGCAACACACTGCCTTATGGTGGTTGAATCAATTGGAAAAGGGCAAAATAATATCAGAACTATTCAGACTGAGAAGAAAATAACATTTTTCCAAAGTGAATAAGAAAGAAGAATTAAATATTTTCAGGTGGAAACAGAAGTATGTTTCAAACATTATGTACAATTGTTTAGTTATGTTTTGTTTTAGTTTGTTTTCATTTTGGGGCCAAATGCATTGTTGCTCATGGCTTACTCCTGGATCTTTGCTTAGGGATCACTCTTGACTTTGCTTGAAGACCCATATTCAATCAAGCTTGCTCACCTTTGAAGCACATACCATATCATACACATTATGCTATTCAGCAGATTATTAAAACATAAGAAGCCATATTCTGGAAAGAAGAAACACTAGCAAAAATGGGATGGAGTTTATAAAAAAGTAATTTTTTTGAAAAAAATCTGCTTTGTTTTCAGCAAAGCAACTCAGGGATGTCTGAGTTAGTTGAATAATGATCCTGAAACATTTAGGTTCTCTAGCCCAGAAATAGCGAATGTTGTCTTTTATGACATAAGGCTGCAGATGTGATTGAGAATGTTAAAATGGTAGAGTTACTTTGGATTATAGGGTTGATTTGCAAGTAATCCCAAACATTTTTATAGACTGGAGATAAAAGGAGGTAAGATTACAGACTACAGGTGAGAGTTGTGCCATACAAAGGTTAGACCACCTGTTAATAACAGTTAAGCAATCAAGAGCTGGCAAGAAGCTAAATTTGCCCTGGAGAGTTTCTCAGAATGGAAAGGTAACTTTATTCTTTTAAGTCGATAAATTCCTGGCAACTATTTTATGTATTTAGTTTTGGGAACCGTAGTCACTAGTGTTGTGTTGGGAAGGGGGCGCTTATTCCTGAATGGAACTATGGTCACATGTTTCTGGCTCAACTTATGTAATTTTCCACAACATTAATAGAAAAAGTTGCCATAATATCAGATACTGAAGTAGGCTTTTAAGTGATGACGAAGCAAATATAATTTGGGGGAAGAGGCACACTGCACTAAGGGGTTTCTCCTATCTTTGCACTTAAGTATCACACCTGGCAGGCAGATGATATAAAGTGTTTTAGACTGAAAGCAAATATGCAGTGTGCAAGTAATATACACTGTGCTCTCCAACAGGCCACATGTATGTTTTATTGACAGGAATATATTGACAGCAATGATGGTTAAAATGCACAGAGGAAAATAATCTGCAATTTTGGATCAATTTTGCGCACACACACACACACACACACACACACACACAATGGTAGGTAATGATTAGAAGAGAACCATAGCTTTTCTATGTTTCATTCTAAACAGTGGATTTTAATCCTTTAAACGGAGGATTTTAAAATATAAACTAGTGAGTAACTGATTCACTCCAAAGAAAGTGCAAAGGTAATAAGACCCTTATGCTTCAACAATGCCCCAGGGTACAGTTAGAGAATACTTAAAGGACAAAAGAATCCTAGGTCCTTGATAGTTCTTTAAATCCTCAACATAAAAATTTAACAACAAAATTACTACATGAAATGAGACCTCAACTTAACTCACTGAATAAAATGCATAAATAAAAGCAATTTCTTTAAAATGGTAAGCATATCATGTAGAAATGATTCAAGGTTGCAGTTCTGCCTCTCCTGTCCTTATGAGAGCAAGAGGCACCTTATATAATATTTTACAACATATAATATATTTTCAATGCTCACAAGTCACTTATCTTGTTAAATATTAACACAATGATATTTAAAAATCTGAGAAGTTGGAGATAAATAGTAAACATTTTTAAGAAAAATTCAATCATCAATATGTGTGGATTGTGCAACAATTGCATTTCAATTTAGTTTTTATGGGGGGCACACCCAGTGGTGTTCAGAGGTTACTCCTAGATCTGTACTCAGAAATCACTCCTGTCAGGATTGGGGCTGGGATATAGAGATGCTTGGGATCAAACCCAAGTCAACCTGTGCAAGCCAAATGCCCTACCTGCTGTGCTATCACAAAGCCGGGGCAGCTGCTTTTTATGATGCTAATATAAATTATGTATTTTAATAACAACAACAGGGAGCGGAGCTATAGCACAGGCGTAGATAGAGCATTTGCCTTGCATGAAGCTGACCCGGGATGAACCTCAGTTCAATTCTAGCAACCCTTATAGTCTCCCAATTCTGCCAGGGACAATTTCTGAAGGTAAAGCCAGGAGTAATCTCTGAGTGCAGCTGGCAGCTGGGTGTTGCCCCCAAAAATAAAACAAACAAAAACAAAACAAATCAAAAAATAATAACAATGATAATAATATCGGAAGAATAAAATTTTCTTATTATTACCCACATAACTTGCTAAAATACAACTTTACAGATGAGGGAAAAATAGCTCACCACTCATCTGATAAATGAATAATATAAAAAGTGTATAAAGCACTGGTGGAATTTGACAACAACAAATAACAACAACAACAACAAAAAAAAAAAAACTCAAAAACTGAAGAAAAGAAATTGCCAGAAGTAATTGAAGTAATCATATCAATTCCAATAGATATATGAAAAAATTTTTTTAAAAAAGATCTGCCTCAATGGGCCCAAAGAGATAGCACAGCGGCATTTGCCTTGCAAGCAGCCGATCCAGGACCAAAAGGTGGTTGGTTTGAATCCTGGTGTCCCATATGGTCCCCCGTGCCTGCCAGGAGCTATTTCTGAGCAGGCAGCCAGGAGTAACCCCTGAACAACGCTGGGTGTGGCCCAAAAACAAAAACAAAAAGATCTGCCTCAATATTAACAGGAAAATGAAAATGCAAAACAATGGTGATTTCTCCACACTTCACTGAGACTTGTATACATCACAAAGAACAGAAACAACCAGTGTTTAGGCAGAGATGGGATGAGGAGGTACTTAGGGAAAAAGAAACCTCCATGAATGCTGGTGTGCATGACACTGGTCTAATCTTTGGAAAACAATAGACAACTCCAAAAAACTAGGAATCGAGCTTCCATAGACCCAGTAATTTGACTTCTTTTCATTTCTCTTCAAAGCCCTAAGGCACTATTCACAAAGGACATTTTTACTCCTGTGCACAATGCAACAATATTCACAATAGTCAAAATTTGAAAACAACACAAATGTTCAAGAATAGATGGCTGGATAAAGCAACTATAATATACATGCGCATAGTAGAATACTACTTTGCTACAAGAAAAAGACAAAATTATGCAATTTTCTGCTATGTGGCTAGAAGTGATTAACATGAAATGTGTAGTTAGTCTTGAGGAAAGAGACAGTGCCAAGTTACCTGCTTCAAATATGAGCTATATAATAGCTTTAATGAAACTAACAAATTTTCAAAACTAGCAGACATTTGAACATAGTTTTTAGTAGATTTACAATGGTACTGATACATGAATTCCAGCCATTAACAGTATTATAAATAATGCTAAATAAAATACAAGTTGAAGGAAAATAGTATCTCTGGAGATGGCTCAATAGGGTAAGTTAATGGTTTACATACTGAAGGCTCAGATTTAAAGGATATTACTAGGTAGTCTGTTGGAAAGCTAAATACACCCTTAACACTAAGTAATCACTTGGTAAAAGGGTCTGAGACTGTGAGTGATAGAAAGAGACCAAGAGTGCAAAAGACTAAGCAACATTTAATGAATCCACAGACCTTAAGAGGGAGAGGAACAGAGAAAAAGAGACAGAAAGCCAGAAAGATACAACACAACCCAGGGCAGAGCAGCAATAACAGCAGCAGCGGGAACCAGGAAATGCAGTGATGCAGACTCTCTCCAGACGGGATTCAATGCAGCATCAGGATGGCAGGTAGGCAGGAAGCTCCACTAACAGGCTTGCTGGCCAGCTGCTGGGCCCCCTATGCCCCCAGGCCAGCTGATCCCTCAGCTCTGAAGGCAGGCAGGCTTACTTTAGAACTTTCCCTCCAACCTTATATAGGCTTACTCCAACTGCCCCAAGGCAGCTGTTCACATTTAGGGAAGTCTGACACACTAGTTAAAGGGGAAGGAGAGGCTTATGACAAAGGGCCATGGGGCTGAATCCCTACAGTAGCTATACTACCTGTATAGCTCCAATAACACTTATTTATAAAAAAAAAAGTTTCTTTCATACATATAACATAATTAATAATAATATTTTGGGGGCAGAAGTGATAGTACAGCAGATATTACATTTGCCTTGTATGTGGACAACCCTATCATCACAGTGTTAGAACGAAATATTAGAATGTAAGTTTAGAACTAAGTTTAGTTTAGAATTAACAATTGCTATTCTGCTTTCTATATTAGTTTGGTTTATAATCAACTGTTTGTTTCAGTTCTGTAGCCTTCTTTTGCTACAGATTTGACCACAGCCATGATAGGCTTAAAGCTATGGGACCCAAAGGCTAGGCCCAGAATGACAGCTACTTCCAGGAACTTCAAGGGCACTTACATGGACATATAGATAAACTAAGAAGTGCAAGATATCTAGCAACACCAAAGGCATATATAGGTGGCAAACCTTTTCTGATTTCATCTGAATCAGAAACCTTTTCTGATTGCAGCTGAGTGTAAGCAGGCACCTAAGCCCTTTCTCTACAACTTTAGTCAACCAGTTAAAACCTGGCTAATGCAACATGTACTAAGAACTTATACCATAGGTTTACCCGTAGTTTGATGCCTCTGTTAAAGGAATCTGAAAACCTGCTTAGTTGTCACCTGAGAGAGGTGCACCAACAGCATGCTGGAATAAACTCCCTTACTTTTGCACTACTGCCATCTTCCATGGTCTTTGTGAGATAGATCTCAAGTCAGGAGCTAACAACATATGACACCTGAGCATTGTCAAGAGTAATAACTGAGTGCAGAGCCAAAGTAACCCCAGAAACTGCTGGATATGGGCCTATTGCACCTCCCCGCAAAAAAATATTTTTAAATGAAATACAATGTAAAAGACAGGATCATATTTTTATATGATAGAGTTCTCTTTATATCATATTTTGAAAAGGCAAGTATCAGAGTACAGCCAAAGTATCTAAGATTTAAAATGTTTTAGGATTACTGTAGGAGTTTACCATAAATACACAGAAACAACTAACAATTTTTTGTTTGTTTTGTTTTGGGGCCATAACTGGCTCTGGGCTCAGAAATCTCTCCTGGCATGTTCAGGGGAGCATATGAAATACTGGGAATAAAACCCAGGTCGACAATGTGCAAGGAAAATGCCTTACCCATTATGCTCTCTACTCAAGTCCCACAAATAATAAACTTGACTATGGAGACATTTATCAGTAACAACTGTATACTAAACCATATGGATTTTACTAAATTATGTTATATCTAAATTAACCTGAAAAAATGTAAATTGAAACAAATCATCCTTTTTGGAATATGAGAAACTATATATTTTTCTCTAGAATTGGGGTGCTATAATTTATTTAAAAATAACAAGCTTGCATCCTGAGCTTATCAAAGCTTTACCTAAAGTTTATATTAAAAATGTCTCATTTATATTCAGCCCTAAGGGCTAAAACTTATAAAACATACAAAAGAAAGGGAAATTGTTCAAACTTTTTATTACCTTTGGTTTTAAGGTTGTGAGAGGAAAAATTTAAAAAATAACAATAAATTGACCATATTTTAAATATTAAAAAACACCAATAAAACCTTGCATCTTGAGAAATCTCTGTACAAGATATAAAATATAAATTTTATTTCTGAGTAAATAACAATGCATATTTTTAAGATATAATATTATAGATCTATAGGAAAATAAAAATCAATTATTTGAATGCTACAAAACTTGATGGTTGTAAATTTGGTCCAAAATTAACTTTATTTTGTGTTTTGGGCCACACTCAGTAATATTCAGATATAACTTCTGGCTATACGCTCAGGAACCGCTTCTGGCAACCTTAAGTGATTGTTTGAGGTTCTGAGAGTTGAAAATGAGTTGAAACACTGAAACTAAGTTATGGCTCTAGCTCCAAACTAACTTTTACAAATTAGAAGCTATGTAATCTGAAGCTATTTGAAAAGTTTGTTTGTGGCTTTCATGCACTTTATTATAGATGCCATACTAAAAGCCATTTTGCAAATTTAATATATATTTATTAATAAACATTCTTGAGAGTTCTTAGATTTTAGATTATATATTTTAAAAATATATGTTTGTATAAGCTGCATAAAGTTCATTATAATCAAATGTCAAATATACTCACATAAGGAAGAACTTTACTATACATAACTTCATAAATATGTAGCAAACACATATGTATTGAGAAATAAGTTATGAACTCGAAGATAATCAAAACAAAATCCTATTTTGTCCTAATATCACTCTAGTAAAATTATTTTATTTGTGTTATATTGATTAACACATAGCTAATAAATATATGTCTACTTAGCATATCTTACTTATTATAATGTTGATTACTTGTTGACAATTGAACTAACTCATTTTTTTCTAGAAGAGAATTTTAAGACAATAAAATATAATAATATATTAGTTTATGTTTTTCATGAATTTGAGCTTTTATATTCTAGCTTTTGTACATATTATCATGTACCCTGAGCACTGACAAGAGTAAACTTTGTGCACCTTCAGATTTGGCCCACAACAAAACAAACAAACAAACAAAAAGAGCATTATTCTTGCCTATTGCTAAAAAGTATTCTGATAATAAACTTAAAATATTTCAAATTTTATAGCTGTAATTGGTACCCTACACAAAATAAACATTGATAGATTCATCATTGTATCTAAAATAACTTTCAGATATATAAACACTGTATTATCAAATTATCATCTTAAACATTTTATCCATTATTTTAATGTTACATTGTTTATTAATATTCTATAAGCATCTACACAAATCAAAATATTTAGAAAACAATTTTCATGAAAATAATATTATTTATATTTAATACATTTATAAGCATCATATGTATCATATGTGAATGCATCTATATTAATATAAATGTTGGTTATAAATTTCTTACTTTCTTTGTACACAAATAATATTATCCTATTTTATTTAACTCAGGTATCATCAATTATTCAATCAAAACAAATAAAAACAAATTGTTTTATTTATGGAAGCTTTTATTTCCTAATGTTAGCCAAGCTTCTTTTAATTTTAATTCAAGCCATATTAACAAATGTTTCTCTGACCCAAGAACTATAAACCTCTGAGATGATAGATTGGTGTTATACTTATAAAGCACACTGATGAACACAATTTCCTGTACTTCCGGTAGTTTTTGGTTCAGCTTTATTGGAAAGGAGGGAACAGGTCAGACATATTTTTTTTATTTTTGTTTATTTGGGGGCCATAGGCAGCAGTGCTCAAGGCTAATTCCTGCCTCAGGGCTGATTCCTGCCTCAGGGTTTAGGTATTAGTCACTGCAGATTTCTTTGACCATATGGGATATCAGGATAAAACCTGGATTGCTAGCATGCAAGGAAATTGCACTATCCACTGTTCTATCATTCTAACCTCAGGTGATGCATGTTTTTAAATGCCATAGTGCCATGGTGAGAAATGAAGATACCAGTGCAGTATGATGATACCACCATACTTTTTTTTTTTTTTTTTTGAGTACACCTACCTGGGAGTTTATGTGCCAAATTTGGGAGGCTTGTTTTGTTTGCTTTGTTTTTGTACCACACCCATAGCAATGCTCAGGGTTATTTTTGGACCTACATTCATGAATTACTCCTAGTGTAGTTTCCACATTACTCCTGGTTCTGTAACTCAGGAATTAATCCCAGTTAATAAACTATAATACAAATGCCCTATCTAGCACCAACATCATGATCTGGAGAACATAAGTGCTAATTATCTGAGAGACTACATGAAAAAATATGAAATTTATAATAGAACCAGTAAGAATGGAAAGAAACATTTATGTGATTTAAAATATATTTACTAAGAAAAATAGCTTTGCTCCTTTAAAACTCGAAATAAAAATGATAGAAATTATTTCCCAGGAAATCTGGAACATTTTCAAAATGAGTAGGGGCATATTTCTTATTTGCCAGTAGCTAAGGTAGTCTACAACCATGCTCCATACCCAACGTCGTTTGTCAGAAATGGCCCAACTCCACAAATTAACCTTACCAAACTGCTAAGCCACCCAATTTGTTCCTGATATAAACTGCCAGTACTCAAAAATTTGTGAATATGGCAACCCAGTAGGATCACTGAAAAACTGATGGGAAAGTTGCATAGAAGACCACCAAGCTCAGTGAGCCTAAATAGTGAACACAGAAGGCTCAACTAGCCATCAACCACAACCCAGTAAATCCTCAGACAGTGTCTTTAATAACAAGAATGAGAGATACAATAATTTTTTCAAATTAATCCTTATTTATCTAAGTTTTTATAATCCCATTTGCCTTTGTGTTATATCAAACAATGTGAAGTAAATGAATTTGTACCTGTCAGGGACCAGGCTAGTGTATTGGCTAAGGGAACTGGAGATACTGGTGGAGAGATGGTTTTGATGAGACTAAAGTTTGAAAATTTGATCCCTGAAACTAATTTGTATTACTGACAGCTTGGTAAATAAATGTATTATGATAAATGAAATAAGCACTCTAAAACAAATTATTTCCTAGTGTGAAGAAGCTGAGAGAGAAAGAGTGTCAAAGAGAGTAAAAGAGAAAGATATAGCACTAAGATTATGAGCAGTAGTGAAGTGAAACAAGTATAGGGAGTGGAAGAGAATGTCAGTGTCTTTATAAATAAATTAACTATTTTATTTTATTCTTATTTCATTAGGTGTATATTCAACTTGTTGCCATATTTGAAATGTTAGCACCCCTGTTTACACCTTGGTTCATCTCATTTCCCAAAGGAGAGGAGTCTCTTAAGTTACCCATAAACTGTTGTTCTTTTTTTTTTTTTTTATAAAGTTGATGTTCCTTTTACCTAACCAGTGAGTGTATCATATTTTTTGCTCTATAAGAAGCACCTGAGGGGGGAAAAGTGCACCTTAAGGTAACAAACTTACTGTAATCACATTGAGATTAAATAAGGGTTTTTGTTTGTTTATTGGTTTTTACTTTTGTAGTTCTCAAACGCCTGGAAGATACTTTAACTATGCTGTATGATTGATTCACCTTACTATATATATGATTGAATAAATTATGACTATTATATTTCTTCTTTATAATTTTGTGTTTAAATAGGCAATTTTGTAGAAAAGTATAACTATCTGTGTGAACAATTGAATAATGTTTGAGGACTGAAAGTTCTTTTTCATATAACCCCTGGATTTCAAAACAAAAGTATAGATGAGCAATAAAAACATTTCATAAATTTGAAATATGAACAAAGTCTTACCTGGTTTGTGTAGAAAAATATGTGCAGCAGGTAAGTAGCAATAGAATTTATCTGACCATGACTTGTTTCATAGTGTGCTGTTTACCATCACTACTGAAGAAATTGAAACTGTATTCAAACATCTGCCTAAAAAGTAAAGCCCAGGCCCAGATGGATTTACTAATGAATTCTTTCAAACCTTTCAAGAGGAACTATTACCAATCCTAGCCAGGCTCTTCCATGAAATAGAAAAAAACGGGAACACTCCCAAACAGCTTTTATGAAGCCAACATCACCTTGATACCAAAATCAGACAAAGATGCTGCCAAAAAAGGAAATTACAGACCAATATCGCTGATGAATGTATATGCAAAAATCTTCAGCAAAATCCTGGCAAATAGTATCCAACGCATCATCAAGAAGATCATACACTACGACCAAGTAGGTTTCATCCCAGGAATGCAAGGATGGTTAAACATCCGTAAATCTATCAACATCATACACAACATCAACAACAATAAAAATAAAATTCACATGATCATATCAATAGATGCAGAGAAAGTATTTGACAATGTCCAACACTCATTCTTGATCAAAACTCTCAGCAAGATGGGAGTGGAAGGAACCTTTCTCAATCTAGTTGAAGCTATCTACCACAAGCCAATGGCAAATATTATCCTCAATGAGAAAAACTAAAAGCCTTTCCTCTAAATTCTGGTACAAGGCTGTCCGCTCTCACCACTCCTATTCAACATAGTACAGGAAGTGCTTGCTATAGTGATCAGGCAAGAAAAAGATTTCAAGGGAATCTCAGATAGAAAAGGAAGAAGTCAAGCTCTCACTGTTTGCAGATGACATGATACTCTACTTAGAAAACCCTAAAGACTCTACCAAAAAGCTTCTAGAAACAATAGACTCATATAGCAAGGTGGCAGGCTACAAAATTAACACACAGAAATCAATGGCCTTTTTATACACCAATAATGATAAGGAACAGATAGACTTCAAGAAGGCAATCCCATTCACATTAGTGCCACACAAACTCAAATATCTTGGAGTCAACTTGACCAAAGATGTGAAGGACCTATACAAAGAAAACTATAAAGCCCTGCTCTAAGAAATAAGAGAGGACACATGGAAATAGAAACACATACCATGCTCATGGATTGGCAGGATTAATATCATTAAAATGGCAATACTCCCCAAAGCATTGTACAGATTTAATGCGATCCCACTAAAGATACCCATGACATTCTTCAAAGAAGTGGATCATACACTTATGAAGCTCATCTGGAACAATAAACACCCTCGAATAGCTAAAGCACTCCTAGGGAAAAGGAGTATGGGAGACATTACTTTCCCCAACTTTAAACTGTACTACAAAGCAATACTTATCAAAACAACATGGTATTGGAATAAAGACAAACCCTCAGATCAGTGGCTTGAGTTCTCAGACAATGTTCCCCAGACTTACAATCACCTAATATTTGACAAGGAAGCAAGAAATCCTAAGTGGAGCAGGAAAAACCTCTTCAACAAGTGGTGCTGGAAGAACTGGTTAGCCACTTGCAAAAAAGCGAACATAGGACCCCAGTTAACATCATGTATGAAGGTAAAATCCAAATGGATTAAAGACCTTGATATAAGACCTGATACCATAAGGTATATAGAACAACACATAGGTAAAACACTCCATGACATTGAGAGTAAAAGCATTTTCAAGGAGGAAACTGCACTTTCCAAACAAGTGGAAGCAGAGATCAACAGATGGGAATACATTAAGCTGAGAGGCTTCCGCACCTTAAAAGAAATAGTGCCCAGGACACAGAGCCACCTGCCATGTGGGAGAAACTATTCACCCAATACCCATCAGATAAAGGGCAAATATCCAAAATATACAGGGCACTGACAGAACTTTATAAGAAAAAAACATCTAATCCCATCAAAAAATGGGGAGAAGAAATGAACAGACACTTTGAAAAAAAAAAAAAGAAATACAAATGGCCAAAAGGCACATGAAAAAATGCTCCTCATCACTGATCATCAAGGAGATGCAAATCAAAACAATGATGAGATACCATATCACACCACAGAGATTGGACACATCACAAAGAATGAGAACAATCAGTGCTGGTGGAGATGTGGAGAGAAAGGAACTTTTATCCATTGCTGGTGGGAATGCTGTTTATTCCAACTTCTATGGAAAGCGATATAGAAATTCCTCCAAAAAATAGAAATTGAGCTCTCATATGATCCAGCTATATCACTCCTAGAAATTTACCCTAGGAACACAAAAATACAATACCAAAACCCCTTCCTCATACCTATGTTTATTGCAGCATATTCACAATAGCCAGGCTCTGGAAACAACCAAGATGCCCTTCAACAGACGAATGGCTAAAGAAACTGTGGTACATATACACAATGGAATATTATGTAGCCATCAGGAGAAATGAAGTCATGAAATTTTCCTATACATTGATGTATATGGAGTTTATTATGCTGAGTGAAATAAGTCAGAGGGAGAGAGAGAGAGACACAGAATAGTCTCACTCATCTATGGGTTTTAAGAAAAGTAAAAGTCATCTTTGCAACAATCCTCAGAGACAATGAGAAGAGGGCTGGAAATTCCAGCTCACTTTATGAAGCTCACCACAAAGGGTGGTGTGTGCAGTTATAGAAATAACTAAACTGAGAACTGCCATAATCATGTGAATGAATGAGGGAACTGGAAAGCCTGTCTAGAGTACAGGTGGGGGTGGGGTGGGATGGAGGGAGATTTGGGACATTGTGGTGGGAATGTTGCACTGGTGAAGGGGGGTGTTCTTTACATGACTGAAACCTAATCACAATCATATTTGTAATCAATATGTTTAAATAAATACTAAAAGAAAAGAAAAAAATAGTGTGCTGTTTAAATACCTGTCTAATACGTAAATGTAATGTAACTCCCTCTAAAATAGCTGTTTCTTTGAAAGAAAAGAATGCCTTTGGTAGAGTAAAATAATAAACAAAAAACAAACTGTTAGAAATTGAGTCCGTTGCAATATGGTATTTTCTTTATTCACAGTCTTTATACCCTGGTGTCTACTCAGCATATGCCTGTGCTCATTGTGCCAAATAAAATTACTACTTGCTCTACGATACCAATATTATTAGAGCATACCCAATATTGTTTCTTCATTTTTTACAAGTCAAAACTTAATAGAAATGATTTCTAACTTTATAGGTTTTTGTTTTTTAGTACAAATAATAAATATTAAAAGTCATTATAGTGCAAAGCTTATGCATCAGACATCAATTAGTTGCTGTAGGACGCTACACTTAGAACACCTTGGGGAAAAGAAGAGTTAAAATTCCCAGTACTCTTTAACTTGAGACATAGGTAAGAAAATTAATAGTAGGTTAAATTGTATAACCCTTATTTAAATGCCACTAATATTTAAATACACCTGCAATGTAGCTGGCTACTGTCCCATATTACACAGCAGCAAAAGGCTAATGAACTACAGAATACAGTGTATTTGTCTTCTTAATCGGAATGCATTGTGTAATAAGATGACCTCTTTAAAGCCACAGCACAACCAAATTTAAGTTGAAATCATTGAAAACATCTATTAGGCAGGCACACTTTAAATTAAAAACAACAATTTAAATAATGAGGTGCATAAGTACAGTGTAAAATTTATGAAAAAGTGTTTTGACTTATTAATGTTAATTGGGCTTTGATTCTGTCCTGAAATTATGTCTAAAGATTAAATATGGTATATCCTGAGGAATGGCTACTAAAGTAATACTGTCCTAAAGAGAATCGCCAGCTAGGCCTGGATCCAACAGAAAACAATTTCCTCTGGCAGTTTTTGAAGTTGTTTTTATAGGAAATTGCTTCTTAGAGCAAATAAAGCTAATTCATGGCAGTTCCTTGAGCTCCCTCACACCCGTCTGAAGCTCCCCTGTGGACTAGGCCATCTTGTTGACACAAACAGGCTTTGCTATTGGCAATGCTCCAGCTGTTTGTGTGGAGCCAGTCAGATTAGGTTGAAAGCCCCTAAATCTTCCAAAGTGTCCCCATGAAGGGAATATAAAATGGTGATGGTGATGTGGCAAGACCCACGGAGCATAGCAGTCGTGACATTTGTATTTGGGTCTGTCATTGTGATTCAATAACACAGAATTTGCTAGTGATTTCAGCAGAGGTCATGCCACAAAGTGATGGATGACCACAGTTCTCTTTTCTCATTGAATCTATGTTAGATGCTGGGCTAACTTTTCTTTGGGGGTTTCTTATGGTGCTACAAATCACATTCCCCTCCTAACTATGCCAGCAAATATTTTTGCACAAAAATACTATGACTATTAAAATAATAATGCTAAAGTCAATGGACTGGACTTGTTTTTATATAAAAACATTAGATAATTATAAAATCATATGAAAGGGAAGGTTATTCTTTATTGTTTTATTTTTAAAGTAAAAACAGATTTTATTCGAAGGGGAGAGAGAATAAAGAATGCACTGAAGAGAAAAAATAGGCTTCTCCAAAGGTGAAGACACAATTTACAACCCAGCATAAAGTAGGGAAGTCTGCATCTCAGAAAGTCTGAAGTAGGAGACATGCCTGGGAAGCATGAGTTTAGGCTGGCTTCATATATGTGCATAGTGCCCACACAAGTATCTGGGATCACATGTGTCAGGAAAAGTATTCTTAAATTGATGGTTTCCTACATCAATTATTATTTTTTATTAAAGTGATTTCTAGGGACAAAGAAGGCATTCATTCAAATTCTAAAAAAGCAAAGAGAAAAAGAACACCTTGAATTTAACCTTAAATATTTAATTTCAGATGAATTGAAAACAAAAAAGCAAACAACTTGAAATAGAGAGGAATCAGTGTTTCTTTTTTCTAGGCATGGGAAAATACTGAGGTCTGAGCATAAAAATTGACGTTAAGTAAATGGAAACATCAGAAACAAAGAAAACATCAACTGTGTACAGAAGAGATAGGAATAAAAATGAGAGAACATTTAGTCACTTGGGGAAACAGTTGAATGAATCTCTTTTTGTTTGAATTTTATATTGTCCACAGTAGTGAACACTGACGCTCAAATGAAAGGTATAGATAGTTCTTACATCCTGTTCCTTCATTATTTGGCTCTACATTGCTGAGGAATGAAAGGGATTTAAAATACAATGTGATATATTCTCTTCAAAAGTCTAGTTATATTTTGAGAAATGGATTGTAAACAATTTTAGGTTATGTGATTTTTTAAGCACCTTTTTTAGCACTTTTTTATATAAATGTTTTCAGGTATTTTAAAATTACATATAATTTCTTTTTTCTTTTGGAAAGATCATTTTAAAATTATTTTTATCTTTGTATTAGACTTTTGGGTCTTCTTTTTTTGTTTGTTTGTTTTGGGGCCACAACTGGCAGCGCTCAGAGGTTACTCCTGGCTATGAGCTCAGAAATCAGTCGCTTGGGGGGACTATATGAGTCACTGGGGGATAGAAACACAATCTTTGCTTGATTAGCGCATACAAGGCAAACGCTCTACCACATGTGCCACCACTCCGGCCACTTGATCTTCTTAGATAAACCTTTTATTGGGGCCATAGATATAGCATGGAGGTAAGGCGTTTGCCTTTCATGTAGAAGGTTGGAGGTTCGAATCCCTGCATCCCATATGGTCCCATGAGCCTGCCAGGAGCGATTTCTGAGCAGTGCTGCCAGGTGTGAGCCCCCCCCCCCCCCCCCGCAATCTTTTATCATCCCTTTCCCTTATTATGCCTTCACTTGAATTTAACCCATAGAGGCAGAGAAATTACTCTGCATTTCTATATCCAATAAAAAAACCTGAGGGGATGGTTCAGATTTTTCTACTTTAACTCAAGACTTCTGATAGAAAACTGTATTATTTAAAACAAAACACTTTGTCAAAGTTTTATTTTATTAGGTTTAGGCATACATCAAGTCTTTTACCAGAGTCCAAATTCAAATTTTCTCCACTAATGAATGTCCTCCAATTCTCAACCACCAGTCTACTTCTATGACAAACACAATTTTATTTGTCTCTTTTTTGGGCCACACCCAGCAGTTTCTAGGGCCTTCTCCTGGCTCTGTACTCAGTAATCACTCTTGGCTTGCTCAGAGAACCATATGGGATACAGGGATCAAACCTGGGTAGCCCCTGTGCAAAGCAATTGTCTTAATAGCTGAACTATCCCTCTGACTGTTGCAAACAATGTTTTTTTTCCTAAATCAATCTTGGCCTGTGCTTATAGTACTTTAACTGGTAGGGCTTCACATGTAAGTTCACTACCTTTCAGCTACCCCCCTTACTCTTAGTTGACTGCTTTTCTCCACCATTCATGTATTGTTCTCTTCATTGTTTTCTCATTGCCACAAAATAGTTTACCTCATGTAGTTAATCTGACAGATAAATCTTTTAATGTTCAAAATGATAATACACTAACTTCACCATTTCCACTGTCAAAAATAGGACGATCTATGGAAATTGAGAATTTCTTTGGCATATATATGGAACTATTTATTGTAATATACCTCAGTTTTGAATATCAACTGTATCAAATACTTGTTTTTAAGTTATAAATGATGTGGGTGTCATTAATGGAGGTATTCAGGGACCAGGTAGTGCCAGGGATTTAACCAGGGTTGGATGTGTTAAGGATAATGTTTAAACCCTGTAGTATTTCTCCAGCCTCTTGGACAGATAATTGTAATTATTTGCCTTAATGCTAACATTTCTTTGAATATGAACTATTGAATTTTTCAAATACACTGTGAACATTTTCATTCTTCCAGGTTTTTTTCCTAAGTGTCTCTTAAGCAGGAGATCAATGAATATTCATAAATCTTGGGCCAGAGAGATAGTAAAGATAATAAGTTGCATCCTGCTGGATGTTGACACTTAATCTCTGACTTCCATGGTAACTCTACCAACAAAATATGTAACTCTTGATATTCCTCAATACTACTGGGTGAGAACCCTGAGGTAACTGCATTGCTGAAAGTATGATGGTAATCCCTGTTAATTCAGAGTTCAAGTAGTGTAATACCCTAAATTGATCCTCTCTTTAAACATATGTCCAGTTGGCTGGGAGTAGTAAGGTGAGAGAACTCAACACCAGTGGGGAAGCCCCATCAAAATTAATTTATGCCACAAAACAATATGATCTAAGAGATATGTTTTACAAAGGTGGAAAGTGAGGGTCAGAAAAGTTAATGGACCTGTACCAAAAAAATACCTTAAAATCATATATATATATATATATATATATAGCTAAAGAACCTGTAAGACCTGTGTAGCTACATTACCTTGCCCCTTGATGATTTGGACTCACTAAATACTTTTCATAATCATGGAAAGTTCCACCTATTTCTCTTTGTTTATCTTTGTGATTCCTTTTCTGTATCCTTTGTCTAAATCAAATAAGGAAGAAGAAAAGAGAAAAATAAAACTATGATAGTAGGAGCCTGTTTTTGTGTGTGTTTGCTTTTTTGTCCAGTCTAAACATTATTGTTATGTTGTTCTTGAGCCTCCTAAAAACATACAATTATATTACATGTGTCTATTTTTCATGATTTAAAAATAATTTTTTCTATAACAATTGTCCAAGCCATCTTTGTGTAGCTATGAGGTTTGGTAATATTTTCTTCAAATATATTTAAAGAGTACAATGACAGGTCCAAGGCTATAAATACACACCACAACTGCCAATACATACCCTGGGATATAATGTCAAGTTCTTCTTCCTTTCCCACTTTAATTCATCAGTATTAGGAAATGCAATTGTAATAGGAAGAATACAGGAAATTCAATATTAAAGTTTGACTGGAACATAAAGGAAAAGTAACTATCAAAAATTAAAATGAGAGCATGAAAATTTAAAATGAAATTAATCTACAATGCCAGATTTTCCACTTCTGCACTCATTACTATTACTTATAGGTTTCTAAATATATATTCATATCCAGAATATATATTTCATTCTACATTCGTTTTTCTGGGTTTTTCAATCTAACAACTCCCAACAAGTTACTTGGATCTAATGAAAAAGTCATTTTCATCTTTTCTTCCTAAGACCTTATCTAGCTGTATTTCAGGTAAAATGTGGCCTAATACATTAAACTCAGGAATGTTATGCACTTTAAAATTTAAAAAAATTATATTTTAAAAAGTATTATTGAATTAAAAAGTACATTTGAAAAAGTCTCATTACCAATCCGCTTATTAAGAAAATAATTTTTGAATTTGTTACACATATTTTGTACAATTATTTGTACATAATCACAGAATAATATTTTTACTAGGAAATAATAATATAAAGTGAATCTGGAATTTCAATAAAGAAAACTTGCTCTAATATTAATAACTAAAATGTGTTTTATATGTTATAAAACCTCTTGTTCTATTTCATTAAAATTGAACTAATATTAACACAATTTTTCATTCTAGCATGAAAAACAATAGTACATAAAAACCCATGTGAATATTTGCCTTTTAATATTACAAGAGAAATCAAACATATGAGTTTATAGTCTCATCTTATTACAAACATGGCTAAATATAAGCATTTTTTTTCTATTCTTTTTGTGTTCAAAGGAAAATATCAAGTACTAGAATTACTTAGAGCAAATTATTTCTGTTTTTATAATGTGCAATGAACTGATACCTGGCAATTGACTTTTATTCAAAGAGGTGAGGTAACTGACCCCTTTTAAAATCAAGACATTTATTTAAATAACTCAGAACCAGAAAAAAGGCACAGCCAATACATTTGGCACTGGTGCAAACACAAATACCTTTTAATAATATCTACTTTTCGTATGATATCTAATGATATCCCTTTTTACTTTTATAAACAGCAAAATACAACAATAAAATTTTGAAAAATTTTAGTTTATAATAATATCATAAACTAATTTGTATTACAGGAAAAAAATATAAAATATATTTAAAATATTATCATTGTGTTGGGACTGCAGGGAGACCTATTTGCCTTGCATGACCAGGTTAGATCCCGTGCCTGCTGAGCCCCGGAACCTGCCAGGAATAATTTCTGAGTGCAGAACCAGCAAGTAAATCCCGAGCATTGCCCAGTTTGACCCAAAAGCCAACAACAACAAAATAAAAATCAATATCTCTATTATAAAAGTTCAAAGTGTTAAATATTGGTTAATATTCAAGGATTATTTGGAAAATGGTGTTTTGTGTCACACCTGACTGTGCAATAGACTAATCTGTGTCAGTGTTCAGGGGACTATACTCAATATTCTGGTGATTGAAATGGGGTCTGCTGTATTCCAGGTTAAATGCCTCATTTCCTACACTATCCTTCAGGCCTCTGATAGACTCACTCTCTCTGCCACCCCCTACATTTCTATTGATAGGAGTTGATTTGAAATACTGTCAATAATAGTTTCATCATTAAAGTACAACAGTCACCAAAAGAGTGCTTGCTTCTTACTGCCTATGTACAGACACTCCTTCCATCCCCATTCCAAATAATCTAATTTCTGTTTACCAGTCTGATGATTTGTAGCTCCCTTACTATCTCATTTTATATCCAATGTATGAAAAGAATACTTTGGAGCATGTCCCTCTCCTTCTGATTGAATTCAATCAGCATAAAACTAGCCAGTTACATCTATATAAAGGCTAATTGCATGATTGTGTCTTTTCTAATCATTGAATAGCATTTCTTTGTGAAAATATCTTTTTAATAAGCATGCATAATTTAAATTCTCCTTATTCCTGCTATAAGTCGTTTGAGTAACCTGTATCTAGATATATCAATAAAATATTATATGTGGCTATAATTTTCAATAATCATTTTATTATGTTTTTTCTAACGTATCCTCACACATGTGTACACATGTACACAAGTACATACACACATCTCTTGCCAAAAAAGGCTAAACTATTTGAACCATTTTCCATTTTTCTTTCCTTTACACTCTTATGTGTGTTGGGCCAATTATAGTCTGAAATGTTTTCTTTGGTAGTAGGTAACTCCCTGGTTTTCTGTTCAATTCCAGTACTTTATCTAGATATTTTAACATTACATTAACTCACAATCTACCTTTATTTATCTCAGTTCAGATTCACTGACTGTAATATCATTGTCAACTTTTAGAAATACCTTGCTGATACTACCAATTATTCAGTCTTCTTTTTCACTTAGCTATTTGACTCTCGGGGTATCTACTTGATTCTAAGGTTCTAGATTGTTATGCTGAACATCCCCAAATCCTTCTCTTCTGTTCTATGTCCTCATATCCTATAGATAATTTCGCTTACATCAAAAACTGAAAAAATATACCTGTAATATATAGTTTTATATATATTTATTGATTCATCAAAACTTGCCAAAACTTTTAATTTCTAATATACCTTCTGAATCAGAAATGTACCAAAATAAAAACTCTCTTCTAATAAAAAAAACTCTCTTTTGAATTCATAATTTATCATCTGAAACAGAATTTATCCTCTGAATCAGAAATGTGGTAAGATAATAACTTTCATCCAATGTATACTGCTGTCAAACATATCCACCCATAGAGATTGCTATATTCAAATACAGTCAATTCTAGATTTCTACCTTTTCAGGTCCAAGATAGTCTCCCTTTAGGTAAGCCCCTAAGGATTTAATAATCCCTTTCAATGTCTTTCTGATAATCAATAAAGCACAAACACGCACAAACACTCATGGAAAATATAATATACCAGACAGAATTGAGTGATTTACTCACTGCTATTTATTATTTCTCTTATTTGAAAGCAGAAGATAAAAAGTTATCAAGCAGGGGTGACAGCTTTTATAGGATTAAGTTTACAAAAATTATTTTATTTATAAATAAAGGTGAACTCATGTTACAAATGCAATTATAATTAACAAATGTCTCGGTTTATTTTATATCTAAATGTAGTTTTACTTTTTTATTTTAGAAGTAGAGTGAACTAATACAAACATCCCTTGACATGGGCAGAGATAAATTAACATGTAGTTATTTTTTTTTTGAAAGCCTGGAACAAGAGCTATGAGTTTTTATTCACTGAATATAATTAGTCTTGTTCTTTACTATATACAGTCATGCAATGAGCCTAAGGAAGAATCGTCATAGTCAATGATTGTGCAGATCAAAGCACTTTCAAGGAGGTGAAAGCCCCAAATTGTTGAGAACCCGGTATTGGGCACTGGGAATGGATCCGATTTCACTTTAGTCGGGCAGTTTTTCCATATGCCTCTTGGAGTGTTTGTGTTGTACATCTGTTGCATGACAAACATAAAATGGTTGGGTTCACTATCAATTACAGGCTGGAACAAGTAAGATTTCAATTACAACAGGAGAGCAAAACAGCTGGGAAATCCCCAAGGGGAGGTACAAGAACCAAGGGGGTGAAGCAGGCATCACAATGGTACATTGCACAGTGCTAATTAGAAAGAAATGAAGTCAAGTTAAAGGAAAATATACCCTTAGATGCTGTTTCATTCAGACCACTTTAGTGTTGAAAGCAGTATCTCAGTGGCTTTTTTGAGTCTTATTTTTTATGTAATTATTGCATCATGAGCAGCTTAAAGGAAATGCCAAATAAAAGTATCTGACATTTAAAGAAAATACATTTTTAAAGTTGAATGCAATTAATTGCATTCTTAGTACCCAAATATTTTTCAAAAGGCAGGTTATCTTTAAAAGGTAGCAAATGTATATATATGTATTATATATAGAAAGATTATGATAATGAAGTTTACAATAGCCTGCAGTTCCCCAAGAAAGGAATGCATAAATATAGACACATATAAAAGTCTTTTTGACAAATATCTTAGTCTGAGGAAAAATTAGGAATCTTTCGATTATGCACTCTGCATGAAAATGATGTTATGTTTTCCCATATGCCTATTCTTTTGTTTAATTAAATGAACTATAAGCAGTACAAATTAAAGCAACATAATATGCTATTGAGAATAAATTAGTTTTTTTCCTCACATAGTTATAATCTAGAAATAGAGCTAAGAATAGGCCACAGGTTATGAAATGTTCCAGTTATATAAAAAAATCTCATTTTCTCTGAGGTTTTATTAACAAATAATTCCATAATAATAATAATAAAAACAATAGAATAACAATTTTATACTTATACCATATGTGAATTGCCTGATCTATAATATATTCTACCTACTTCCTTTGTAAATTCACATTTATGGGTTTAAAAGTAATTCCATTGTTATTTTTAGTATTTACATTTTTTTTTCATGAAAACAATACACGATATCTTAGGTAGCTCACACTATCTGTCATTAAATTTAGAGAGATTGACAATTGGAGGACTCAGAATAGATCTGAGGTATCATCTACAGTCCTCTTTAAATACATATTTTTATTTCTGTTTTAATCACTGGTAATTTATGTAGAAAGGTATAATGTCCTTGCATCATTTTAGATAAAAGATGACTGGGATTTTAATTTTGATACTTTTGAAAAAAGGAATGAGAGAGATGAGAGAATAATGAAGATTCAGGTGAGAGAAAGGAAAATCAGGGATAATTCAGTATATTTTTTGGAGAGAGGCACACCCAGCCATGCTCAGGTATTGCTCCAGGCTCTGAGCTCAAAAATTACTTCTGACAGGGATGCTGGTGATCAAATATGAGTCAGCCACATGCAAGGCAAACATATCTGCTGTGCTATCTCCCTGGCTTCTACTTCTAGATCCTTGGCTTAAGGAACTGTAAGTAAAAAAGGCAGGCTCAAAGTGAGATACTAATAATCTGATGGACTGTTCTAAATAAACTTTGAGAAACTTTATAATGACATCAAACTTTTTCAACTTAACTTCATAGTGGAAAATTATGTTAACCTATTTATTGTCATTGTGGCATGATACATTTTAGAAACCAATAAATGCCTACATAATTATTGTTATGTCTGAGGACAGTGTGTTCTATAAAGTTACCAACGATATGAGTACAAGGCATTACCTTGAATGAGATGATTTGTTCTCATTACTCTATCTACCAATATCTACAGAGTAGGCTAATTATACAATGATTCGAATTCCAGCACTTTAAAGCCACCTGCAATAAACAGACAACACAATTCTGAACACTTTTTCATCCCCATCTCTTCTAATTACTTTTACAGAATTTGACAGCATGTCTAAAAGAATAGCATGGATCACGGATGCTTTAATCTAATATAATCTGAGTTTGTGCATCATTTTCCTCAAACCATAGAAATTAGATACCTATCTCTCTTCTATATTGAAGATGGATAAAACCACTTCTAATTTTAACATAAAATCATTAACAATTTATAAATAATATTGTTTACAGATGTCTTCTGTAGAGTGCCCTTTTATCCATCTAAATTTGCAAAGCTAAACAGAAAATATTATCTCCCAGTATGTGAGTAATGAAATATTATTAAACTATTAGAATCTTTTCATAAAGAGGAATAGGAACACATTTGATGATGGCAAGTGATACAATTTTCTTTTCAGATCTAGTTGTGTGGGGTGTTTTTCTAACCCAGATGCAGAGCAAAGAATTATTGCCTCAAAATTAAATTCAGAAACATGTTCAACCTCTATGGAAAATGTAAAAGAAGGGCTCTGACAGGGAATAGCAAAATTGCAGCTGCTGAGATTGTGCGTATATCCAAGTGCCACTTCACTCTTGATCTCTGTTAAGTTGAGTGAAGGAAGAAATCAATTACGATCAGCAGTGAAATTCAGGTAGACCCATGTTTGAGTTGCCAGCTACATGCAGGTGTGTGCCCTCAGCAAAGATAATTTTGAATAAGCCTTCATTAAATAGGAGTGCTACTGCATTCATTGCTGAGATTTTAAGTGGTTGTAGACGAAGACAGATGGAAAAACCCAAATATTATAAAACTACCTAACATCACCAACAAAAATACCTGATCTAGCTGAACTATTTGAATCTAGGTCTACTAGGAAATAGGGGATAGGTATCTGTGAGTGTCTCTGAGCACGTGTGCATTCACAAGAACACACAAACACACTCACACTTTCTAATTTATCCCTAAAATCCTCAAAGACCGTAAGTATTAAAAATGTTTAATTACTTTGGAACTATAACATTTTAATTTCTGTTGGTATGCATGTTCAAATTTGCTGTGGACAAACCTCCTTTTACATTATTCCTTTGAGTCCAAGATTAGCAAGAACTTATCTAAATGATTTTTTTTATTTCTTACCAGACACAGAAGCTCTTCTTAGGAACTTCTGTATTATCTCTGAACCATCATGTACTGAAAGAGTTTCTGGAGTCATAAGGTGCCTGTCAGTTAAATAACCCAGGAGGGCTTAGAAGATAAAAGAAAATAGAAGGCCATCCCACATATGAAGTTTTAAATGAAAATACAACCAAAGTCCAAGTCAACAAATTTATACCCTAATTTACAGAGATTCCTTGAACAGATGTACATTGTGTCTTAAAATGCTAGAATAACTTTAGTTGTAGTCAATGTATGATGGAGCTAAGAGACTTCATTCTAAAACAGGCAATCTACTTTCCAGTGCATGTTTTTAAGAACATATATCTAAAAGACATTAGACACAGAAAACAAGTAGAAAAATATTTATAAATATACAGTCTGATTAAGCATGTTATTATATTTATATATTTTCATCTTAAAGTGGATGACAGGAGAGATAGAACAACAATTATATATATACATATATATATATATGTATGTATGTATGTATGTATAGCAAGTAGTTGACACCATTTGGTTGAAAATCACTTACAGAGTCCACAAACGGCTCTGGAAGCCACTTGAGAGAGCCTGCCAAATTATAAACAGAGTGGGAAAAGTAGTAGAAAATTCAGAATAAAGAATATATTCCAAATACTCTGAAAGAAATGAAAGTTCAAACTTGACCTAAGAGCAGGTTATCCTACCCCACCAGCTAACGATAAGACAAAACCTGAAGACTTGTGCCAAGATTGCAATCTACAGATGACTGGCTGATAGAACCATGACCGGACTGTATGTATCCAGGGACCAATAAAAAAGCCCTAGTCTAGAGTTTGAGCTATGGCCTGCACAACAACCATGATCTCCAGTTCCAAAGGTCTGTCTGATATAATTGCAACGGAATGGGTCTTCTGGAAACATCCTAGGATTAACGCAAAGACCAAGACCACCAACCACAGAAGGTGGATTAAAATGACACTGAGGGAGCAGAACTTCTAGAACCACAAAGAAAGACTTCATCATAAGTTCCACCCCTTGACTTGTGTAGATACCGAGATCTTTAGATACAGAGGTCTGATTTTATCACCCAGGATGGAGCCGAAGTCTTCCAAACAGCACGAAAGCACCAAGGGGAGAGTAAATGAACCTGTACGGAGTCTATAGTTAATCCCATGACAATATACTCCAAAGGTGGAGAAACCCTGTAGCTCTTAGCCCAAGGGAATTCCTTTTCAAATGACCCCAATATTTACTGTGCCTGTGCAGGAGGGGAAAAAAAGCACAAAACAATTTTTCTCCTTTTTTAAATTTTTCTATCTAGTTTTTGTCGATTTCTTTGTTTTGGTGTGGTTATTGAAGTTGTCTCTATTTATATTTATATATTTATTTTCTTCCTTTCTTTTCTTTCGTTATGTGCTTTGCCATGTTTTTATCTCAAGATCATGGTTTTTATGTGGTGCTTACCTTTATTATTGGAGTGCTCACTGGATATTTTATATGACACTTCTTTTTGTACTGTTGGGGTGATTCACCTTTACCCCCTTCGTCTCTCAAACTGATGATGAGAGCCTCTAGAAGGACTCCGCCCATTTTCGGCGTATTTGATTTTTTCCCCAGATTATTACTTTTCTCTTCTTCAAACAAAACCATGTAACTTGATCTATCTAGTCCCGCCTCCCAGTTACAGGAGGAAATAAGGGAGCTACCAAGACCAAACAGGTGTAAGACCACTAAGTAGCAAGTTAGGCACAGAGGACACCACGTATTCTTGCAGCCCCGGGGGTGAGGGAGGAAGATATGGGAGATAGGAAGGGAACGGAGGTGTAGGGAAAACAATTCGGTAATGGGAATCCCCCTGATATTAAGTTAACATGTACCTAAGATATTATTGTCAACAATATGTAAGCCACTATGATCAAAATAAAAATTATATTATTAAAAATAAAAAAGAAATAAAAGTTCATATAAAATAATATCATATAAATAGCTAGGTAGCTAAATAAATATACGTCCCATAGGAATACTTTATAAAATGGAGAATATTAAAAGTCTTATTTTATGTCAAGATTATTGTTGCTATTAATGGAAAGCTAAATTATCCTGCTGTATATATTCATGCACTTTAAGAACAATTTGTTCAAAATAAAAAGAAATTCCAGTTCTAAAGTAGATACATTTTTATTTCAGTATACATATACAAATAATGTTATAGAATAAGATCCAAAATTCTGGACATCATTTGTTCTCAACTGTAAAACAGTTTCCCCAAAAAGAAAAATTTAAATTCCACAAATCATGTGTGCTTTAAATGTACTCTATCTTTGTACCTTGTTTTAATCATCAAAATCAGCATAGTTATAAGTGCTTAGAAGATCAATTTGCATAGTATCAGTATAATTCTTTATATAAATGCACACTTAGTGGCTTTTCAAGACACATATTAAACTATTAATATGTGTTTAGACACACTTAAAATTAGTGTAGTGATAAGAATGATTCCATCTATGTTTTTAGGGAATTTGAAATGAATTATCAATATGTTGATCCATAATATTTCCTTTGGGACTATTTTAGAGCAGCATGTAGGACATAGAAAGATAACGGGGTGGAGAGAGAGGGAAAAAAATACTTCCCATATATAATCAATGCATACATATGATCTCCCTTTAAGGAAAAAAAAAAGTTCTATAGAGGACCCGAGAGATAGCACAACAGTAGCGCAGTTGACTTGTAAATAGCCAACCCAGGATGGATGGTGGTTCGAATACCAGCATGCTATTTAGTCCCCTTGCTTGCCAGGAGTGGTTTCTGAGTGCAGAGCCAAGAGTAACCCTGAGTGTCTCCTGGTGTGACACCCCCCCCCCCAAAAAAAAGAAAGCACTAGATGTATCACTAACATGTAGAATTCCCTTTGTGTGTGTGGGGGGGGGGAGCACATATAGTGGCACTCAGGAGTTACTCCTGGCTCTGAGCTCAGAAATTGCTCCTGGCAGGCTTAGGGAATTATATGGGATGCTAGGAAACAAATTGGGTTCTGTTCTGTGTTGACCACGTGCAAGGCAAATGCCATACCACTGTGCTATTGCTCTGGCCCCTTGTTGTTGTTGTTTTTCTGTATGGATCACTGTTTTGTTCTCTCTTTATTTATTGTTTGTAAATTAAATTATTGGGTATTATATTCAGCAAGAGTCCCCTTCATCTAATGAATTTCTTTCTGTTAAAATATATATTGATAAAAATGAAGCAAGAAATTTAAGCACAGAATAAATCACCAAATTAAAATATATATCCCTTTTTTCAATTTAATTTATAAACACTTTACTTGTCAAGATAATGTAAAAACAAACAAGTTCTTTCTAATTTCTCTCTCTCTCTCTTACAGACACATCCATTTGTTGGTTGTTCTTGATAAATTACATAGTTCAAAAAAGCATATTTCTATACTTTCCAATTTAGTTCTTCAATTTATTTTTAACAATAAAATACTGGAAAGTATACATACAAAAGAAAAAGTATATTTAAATGACACATTTTAAAGTAAATATATATTAAATAAGGCTACTAAGTGCTTCTGTTGTTAGAAGTAATTTGCATTAATGTTGTCTCAAAATAGTTTCTTTAAAATTATTTCCTTATTTCTAAATATTTCTTTAAAGTTTTAAGTTTTTTACCTGTAATAAAACTGCTTTCATAATCTGTTATTTCCCTTTAAACAAAGATTTACTCTATTTTAATTAGTAAGCTGTAATGAGTATTTTTATTTGCATTTATTTAAGTTCATTATTCTGTGTGATTGTATATGTGTGTGTTTGAAACTGGGTTTGTATTATTTTGATTGCTATAGCATCTCTGATACTCTCTACCTATAGTTTTGCAAGGAATCCACATTTCTTGTAACTATTTGGGTCTATTTTCAATATTTAATGCCTTCAAATACAATGAATAATTCAATCAAAACATGCATCTCTTCTTTTAAGAATATTTTTCTTCTATTTTAATATATTATAAATTTTAAATAAAATTATTTACTTTAGTAAAACATGCTGTATTTTTAAAAAGGAGTATTTATTGTTTAAAATAATAGCTATTTCTGGGGCCTGAGTGGTGGCACAAGCGGTAGGGCGTTTGCCTTGCCCACTCTACCCTAGGACTGACCTTGGTTCAATCCCCCAGGGTCTCATATGGTCCCTTAAGCCAGGAGCAATTTCTGAGTGCACAGCCCTGAGTGTTACGGGGTATGGCCCAAATACCAAAACCAAAAAAAAAAGTAGCTTTATCAAAAAGTTTTGCATAGAAGTGAAATATTCAGTCCTCATTTTGACAACAACCTATCTTCTAGAAGATCTTCACAGTGGCCCTCCTCATTTTATTGTTTTCTTGTAGGACCAAAAGAAAAAATAATGCCATTTTACTTTTTGCAAATACATCATTAATCAAACATATACTTTTTAAAAAACAATAGCAGCAAAGTATAATGTATAAAGTATAAAGTATATTGCAAAGTATAATGTAATTTTAATGTGGATGTTTTATAAAAGTTATACTCTGTAATTAACTGGTAAATATAAATAGTGCAAAATAACTTAAATTTTTCATAACTATGCAGTGTAGATAATGTCACAGATGGAGAACTGAATTTCTTGATTTTACATGACAGAATAAAACATTATTTGTTCATTTATTACAAAGAGATTGTTATAGTTTTACTTCCAAATGTTATATACTTGTGATCAGTAATTTGAAAGTTCTACTATTCTACTACTTTGACACTTTTATTATATGATCCCTTTTTAACTATTTTCATCAGATTTTAAATATACTTGAATAAAAATATTTGAATATACAGGATTTTTAGCAGACATGTATATATTATTGCACTAATACATTATGATTTGATAAATTCTTTTACTCCTACATCTATTACTATTAAAATCACCAACACCACCAATACTGCCACTTCCTACTACTACAGGCATACAATGACATGGATCTTAATGTGACAACATATGCCAATTTGGAAATGTTTAGCAATGCTTATAATTTCATTCAAGTATAAGTCAAAATACAGGTTTCTTAGAGAACATTGTATTGGATGATCTTTAAATTAACTAATTAATATTTATTTTTTGTAGGGGACCCTTGTGTATAAAGGCAGAGAAATAGAGTCAATGAGGAAACAGGAAGTTGAAGATTTTATCTAGACAGAAGTAGTATGAGGGAGCTGTATACCTTTAAGATAATAGATTTTGAGTCAGTGAATCTATATCTGGCCTCAGGGACAAGTATGTGATTGAGTCCTTTGGAAGAAGCAAAAGCAGGAATCAGAGTGATGTAATTATGACTAGAACTAGCTGCCAAAGATAAATGAGATTGGAAAAAGTCTTTGGGAACATAAGGAGCTACCAGGTGATGCTGCTTTTAGCATCCACAAGTCTGTATAAAACAGCTACCTGAAACACTGCTAATGGAAGTCGCTGATGAATCCTGTGGACCTCTGTGTTGTCATATTAGCAGAAATAGAATGGCCAGCTAATTACAGAAGAAAGAATGACCTCTTATTTGTTATTGATTATCCAAAAGACCTTCTGCCCTGAGATAGCTATCATTTTCATTTTACCACTAAAAAAAAGACACTAATTTAATTTTATTTACTTTTGTTTACTTATTTTTGGTATATTTTTGAAGCATACTTGCTGGTGCTCACATCTTACACCAGCCTCAGTGCTCCTCACGGATCACTCCTGTTGGTATTCAAGGATACCATCTGTGGGATAAGGATCAAATTGGGGTCATCCTCATACAAAGAAGTGACTTACCCTATGTACTATCTCTCCAGCGCAACACTAAGTTTATACCACTAACTATAGGGCAATTGTTCAAAAGGTTCAAAATGTGTCTTGGTCTTCAACGTCACAGAGCTCTGCATACTAGTGGCCTAATAGCAATGCATGAATCAGAAATTACGATTATTGAACATAATATTAGTTATTGCATATAAAGACACAAAACAAGCTAAGCAACATCAAGTATTGCACTCCTCATTACATACCATGGTAGTGATACTAAGGTAGTGAAATAGGGACTAATTCCCAAAGATGTTATAGTGATACAATTACTGAAATTTAGTAATATTTTTGTAAGTAAGGTGAAACTACAGTGAACTATAAGTGAACTACAGTGAACTATAAGTGAAGCTAGCAAAGTAAAAGCAGACAAAAATAGCAAGTAAGGATCATTTATTTTTTCAGAGTTATATTAAATAAAATAAATTCTACAAAAGCTTAACTAAAAAAAGAGGATGCATATGATTTCCTCACTTAAATGAAATTACAGTCAGGTTATTAACCCATATCTTTGTTGACCATTGATCATTCTATTTTACAATTGCAATTCTAATATGAATGTAGGTGAAGTGAAACATAATAAACTTATAATTCAAAGTAGGAGGCCAACTTTAAGTGAATTTTTTTTCTGTTTAAAAAATAGGTCCGGCTGGTCTATCAGATGTTTTATGTGTGGTCCTGTGTTCATCTTAAGTTCTATCACAGTATTAAAAGCTTTGAAACTGTGTTTTTATAGATGGATCCATTTCTTCTGAATTGAAATTTTGAACCTCCTTGAGGAAATTTTGCCTCTGCCATCTATCATGTTTTCAAAGAAATATTGAATTAAACCAAAAGAAAACTAGTTTAGATTCTTCTAACATCTTTTGAATATGAGACACTGTGCTGATTTTCAAAGAACTTAAAAATACAAAGTATAACAAAAGACAGGAAAGCATTTGAGAAACTCTTCTCAAATATATGCTGCCCTTAGACAACTTTCCTTTGAAATATGTCACAAAAGCATTAGTGTCTAGCTATATTTCATCCTATTAAGCGGGGGGTTATGCCTCCACTGAATAGATTGCAAAACTCTGACAGTGTCATACAGAATCACAAACACTTAAAAACACACAAAAAATAAATTATTGACAAAGGGTCTATTCAACATGTAATAATAGGTTTATACAAGGCAAATAGCAATATGCCTCAACCAAAAAATTATGTAAGATTAGAAGTGATTCTAAAAGAAAGTAACATTATATGTATATATGAAAAACTCATATGATCTTAAGACTAATATTTTAGGTTTTGGTATTAGGTTGTCCAGTTTTACATAATTTGTAGTTCTATTCCTACCTGTTTGTCCTTCCACACAAATAAATGCATATTTGTAAACACATATTTTGCTCATCTCTGAACTTAACCGCTTCTCCAGACCTGAGCTATTTGGCTATGAATTAATGAAAACAATCTAATCATTTCATAGAACAATTAGATGAAAATCTCTTAAATTCTTGGCCTTAGTCAGTGTATGCTAATGGAGAAAAAAAATATAAATAAGCTAGTTTAAATACCAAGCAATAATTCTTCCGCTTCTGAAAGTCATTAAGTAAAGGCTCTAGCTGAATCGATTTCTGTTATGAATTTTTTTCTTTCCTTCCTTTTTAAACAAACTTTTTAACTGGATCATCAATGAATACACTGTTACAGAGTAGGCCATAGTTGAGTTCAGTCGTACAATATTCTGACACCAGTGTACAATTGCTTCACCAGGGAATAATTCCTGCTATCAAACAGTGTGTCCTCAGTTTTTATTTGTTTGTGTGTGCTGACCCTCACCCTCCAGACTGCCTAAATAGCACACATTTTGTTTTTGGTGTATGTCTCTGCTATTCCTTATTTTCTTCTTAGGCACTGTGGTTTGCAATACTGTTACTTAAGGAATATCTTGCATATCACTTTACCTTATTTTAGCACCAGTGATATGAGTTCTCTTCTACTGGGTGGTTATAACAACCTTATTTCTCTCTGCTACATCAAATACTCTTTCCACTGGAAAAATATGGCCAGGGTTGGGGCCGGTGAGGTGGCGCTAGAGGTAAGGTGTCTGCCTTGCAAGCACTAGCCAAGGAAGGACCGCGGTTCCATCCCCCGGCGTCCCATATTGTCCACCCAAGCCAGGGGCAATTTCTGAGCGCTTAGCCAGGAGTAACTCCTGAGCATCAAATAGGTGTGCCTCCCCCCCCCCAAAAAAAAAAGTAATGGCGAGGGTAGGCGATAAAAAGAAAGAAAGAGGAAGAGAGCACAAGAGAGAAGGACTGAGAGCAACAGAGCTAGACTATCCATTTTCTTAGACACTATTCCTTTTAGAATAGGGATGTACATTATAATCTTTTTTCAGTCTTTATTAACTTCTTAAACTGTATCTGCAACTAAAATTATATTACCCATCAGGATAAAACATGAATTTTAAATTTGGGCTGTGAGGACACACTTTGGTCCATAGGAGTCCCTAATCTTGAAGAAATGGCCCAAAATATCATGGCTGCAATTAGAATGTTATTGGTGACAATGAAAATTATCCTTTTTATTAATAGTGAAACATGTTTCCAAAAGCATCATCTAGCTATGTCATTTGTTAAGCAAAAAATTATATCTTTTGTCTTCTCATATTCTTGGTGTTGGTGCTGCTTTTCACTCTCTTCAACTATAAATTACCTCTTCATTATATATTTAATTTTTATATATTTTTCAAGCAATAGCAGTATTATTACCAACTTCCAGTTCCTAATTGTGTAATAAAATAATCAATTAGTTTATGTTTGAACTGGTACCATTTATTTTTAATGATTGTATATAACAATCCTTGTAACCAGAAAATAATATATTCTTCTGTTGTTGGTGGTGGTGGTGGTGATTTTTAGTTTGGGCCACACCAGGCAGTGCTCAAGCTTTACTTTGGCTCTGTGCTCAGAAATCATTCCTGCCAGGCTCTGGGGACCATAAGGGATGCCGAAGATGGAACACCAGTTGGCCCCATGCAAGGAATAAGCCCTACCTGCTGTGCTATCACTCCAGCCCTGGATGCTAATATTCTTTTGAGAACTAAATGTAATGTAGTGCACATTAACTTTATTAAAACTGCCTCATGTAAGATTATATATGATAAGCTTTTAAAATAGTTTAGATATTTTTATTTAGAGGTCACACCCAGTGATGTTCAGGGGTTATTACTGGCTCTACACTCAGAAATAAATACTGGAAGGTGTAGGGATCATATAGAATGTCAAAAATCAGACCCAGGTCAGACACATGTAAGGTAAATGTGCTACCCACTGAACGATTGCTTCAACACCCTATATGTTTTAAATATCTTAAACATTAATATAATGTATTTGATATAATAATATTTTATATAATGTATTATAACACATTTGTGAAATGTAATTATGAATAATATAAGTTAATATAATAAAATTTAAATACCATAAATTCTTTTTTTTTTGTTTGTTTGTTTGGTTTTTTTATGGCCCACACCCATTTGATGCTCAGGGGTTACTCCTAGCTAAGCACTCAGAAATTGCCCCTGGCTTGGGGGGACCATATGGGACGCCGGGGGATCGAACCGCGGTCCTTCCTTGGCTAGCACTTGCAAGGCAGACACCTTACCTCTAGCGCCACCTCGCCGGCCCCTCCATAAATTCTTTTGAAGACATATGTTAGGTCTATCTGGGGATAAAGTCTTGGGATCTATCTATCCACCTATGTATTAAAAGGTTGGGACACACTAGGTTGTACTCAGATCTTATTCTTGATTTTGTACTTAAAAATTATACCTGGTGGGTCTCCATGGAACAATGATCAAAATCAAAGACCAGTAAAGTATTCTTACAATTAAGCATCGTACCTATTAAACAATATCGGTATAGTATGTTCTCATTCTTTCCAGCTCTAAATATTATATTTTCATCTAAGATTACCAGTAACATTTCAGGGAAGTTATTTATACAACTACTTCTTCATATAAATGTGAATCATTAACCTACATGTGTGAGACAGATATTTGTGCCTTATAGGTGTGTCATTCTAAGGCCAGAAAGATAGTACAATGGGTAGTGTGTTTGCTTTGCACGAGACCAACTCAGGTTCAAACCCTGGAATCCCATATGGTTCCCTGAACATTGTCAGGACTAATTCCTGAGTGTAGAGCCATAAATAACTTCCGAGAACTGCCCAGTGTGGCCCAACAACCAAAAATAAAATGTGTGTCATTCTACAAGGTGATTCTAAAAGTACTATTGTCATATTGTTATGGTGAAGTTTCACTATGAAATAAATTAGACTTGAAAAGACTATCTGGGACATATTCATTGTATATAAATAGTCAATCTCCTGAATGACTCACAAATAAACCTTGTGAACATGACTCATCCTTGAGTTAATTTTAATGAAAATATATTTAGTTAGATGGTCCAAACAGGAAAATATTATATCTTCACAGATATTATGAAGAAAATTATATTTTTACATTTCACTAACATATTCAAAGGTCTAAAGTAGAGTTTAAACATGATATTCAAAGATAAAAGAAGTGCTAAAATAGGTATGCTGCTCTTTTATTCAATAATATTGTGAATAATTAAATAGCACATTACTTCCATTAAGTAGACCTGCATAGTGGATAAGAGCAAGTAGTTTGTAGATTCAAGTAAACCAAAATGATTTCTGGTAAATTCACTCCAGCATTGTAATGTTGTCTTTGTTTTCCTAAGCCTTTTTTTTAGTCTAAAAAAGAAAAGTAAAAAAAGATATTTGTTGTATTTATAAAGATCTTAGTTTAGTACATGACCTGGTATTTATTTTATGAAATTTTCTTATTATATTATTTATGAATAAAGGATTAATCAATTCCTATGATATATTCTTGTTAAATCCATGACTATGCCTACTCGTTAAAATTATTTGTAACCTATTATCAATACTCAGTATATTTTTGTAGTTATGCAGTTCCCACAAATTTTTGTCAACCAGGGTACATGTCCAAGCTGAAGGAGAGCAGGGTAGCATTCTGTCTTTGAACAGAGACAGTTTTGCCTTCTCTCAGTATGGCCTAACTAGAACTATAGTTTCCATAAAAACAACCCTTAAATGTTAATGAATTTGGAGTTTCTTCCAGTTTTATGGGAAAAAATACTGTGAATACTATTTTTAACTATAATATAAGCACAAAATTAACAAAACAAATGATACATATATTCTGTTAAAACATTTTCTGGAATAATAGCTTAAATGCTAATGGATATTTTAATTTCATACTTAATTTTCAGTTTATATATCTTTGATAACATGTCTATTCAAATCGGGAAATGAGTGAAGGCTATAAAAGCGTATGTGTACTCTCTAACAACATGGGTCTATCACAGCAGATTGGGAGATTTGCACTTTGTCAGCACTCAGCACATATTAAGGAAACAATCAATCAAGCATGTTAACAACACGGTGCTTCTTCATTCATTATTCATTCTTAAAATACTACTTGTAAGGCAAAGATCTATATGTTACAACTGATTTCCCATATTATCACAGGCTATATCAGTTTTGGGTGAATGAGAGAATTTTCTTTTCTTTCATGAATTAAAAGAACATACTGCCAATGAGAACATAATTATAAGGACATCATTCTAGGGCACAGAGTTTATTATTCCATTAAAATTAGTCACAAGACACCACATTTCTTCACACAACTCCTAAAATTACTTTGCATGTTGACATCTATGATGCATAAAAATAATTTTGTGCTTCTACATTTACAAAACTAATGTATAGACTGTCATTTAAATTGAAAAACATACTAGATTTCTTATATTCACCTTACGTTACAGAAAATTATCCTAAATATTTCATTTGTAAATACTGTACTGTTGATTCTAAGTGATAGTTGAGGTAAAAATTCTAATCCTAGTTTAGTGTAATTAACTGCCAAAATTCTGATATTTTTATAAAAAAATGACAAATAATATGTAACTATACATTTAGAAACACTGATTCATATATATATTTGAGCAAAAGTTAGATTATATATCTGATGAAGTAAACATTAAGATTTATGTTACTCTGGGGCTGGCGTGGTGGCGCTAGAGGTAAGGTGTCTGCCTTGCAAGCGCTAGCCAAGGATCAGGACCACGGTTCGATCCCCCAGCGTCCCATATGGTCCCCCCAAGCCAGGGGCAATTTCTGAGCGCTTAGCCAGGAGTAACCCCTGAGCATCAAACGGGTGTGGCCAAAAAACCAAAAAAAAAAAAAAAAAGATTTATGTTACTCTAAGAATAAAATAAATAAATCTGAAAACAGAACAAATATTAGCTTACATATTTCAATAGAAATGGAAATGGGTAAAAGTAGATCATAGAAATACATGTAAGCTAACAATATTTTAGCTTAATAAATATCAACTTACTTTCTAATTTAAGAACTAGAGGATTTTCTTTTTCAGCTTTTTTGCCTTTCCACAATAATACTCTACAGCTTCAGTTAAATATTTATAGATACATAAAAAGTGATTCTGTTTTTTAATTGATAGTGCATCAAAGTGTTTGACAGAAGATAAACTAGTTTAAGCTAAAATTTCTGATCTCCATTTTAAACACTGCTAAAGAAGAGAAGAATGAACTTGCAGATCATGTAAAAGTGAGAAAGTTTGAAGCAATGTCTTTTAACTTATAAAAGCAATGAGAACAAAAATACATTTAAAGATCTAGTCTGTGAGAATAAATATAAAAGAGTAGTAATTAGTTCTCTGATCACCTGAAGATAGGTTATTAACCATAATAAATAGCTTTAAAAATAATGGTTTTCAGCCTGGAAATAGTTTCTGAAATTTGTAGCAATAGAGATCATTTTCTCCCCTAAACTCCTTTAGAAATGAGCCCATATGTGCGTGATTTCATAGTCCTTTCTTGATATCATAAACAAACTTAAATTTTTCCTGATATGTTCTCTCCAACCTTTATTCAGTACCACTTCTACAAGTATTATTTTAGCAAGTTTTGTGAGCTTGGTGTAAAATTATAAGAATTAAAATATTGATAAATATGAATATTTAGCATATTTCTAAACATGTAGTGTTATGCCAGAAATATTACACTAAGCATCTTTTTGTCTCTATATTTCTGTGTTCAACAAAAATATTTCTATGATCATTTATTCCTGAATGATCCTTAACTTTACACAACTACTTTGGAGGCAGAGATGATTACTTTGGGATATCTGTGGCATAATAACTTTTGAAGTTTTTCTTTATTATAAAACACGTGTTAAAAGTTTGCTCTTTTATTTACTTATTTACATGGAGAGGGGTTAGTGCACTCATCTATGATCATGAGTTATCTTCAGTTCTGTGCTCAGGAGATTCTCCCATGTTGCTTGAGATATCACTCTCACTTCAAGGCAAAGCCTTCACCTATGACCTAAACTCCAGTCCCCAATTTTTCTTTAAAAATCTTCACCAAAGTATTAAAAAAAGAGAAAATTTTACAACTCCTTTAAATTATAAAATTATAAAAATTAAAAACTATAGCAGTTTTAGTATACAAAAAGATTTGTTTAATCCTTTTTCAAAAATTGTATCACACAACTTTTAAGTTTCTTTAACCTGAATGCTAAAGTTCTTTTACCTTGCATGCTAAATCTTTCATCTCTCTCTTATATTTTGAGCTGATAGAATGTTAATGTTTTATATTACTTTAAAGAAGTCACAGGTTATTGAGAAACTTGTCTTTTACCTCAAATTCACAATCTATGCTTGACCTTTCAATTACAGCAAAATATGTGTGAAACCCACATTACTTCTTAGGTACATTTGGTTTTTGATGATACCCTAGAAAATAAGTGAGTAGGGGAATTTAGGTTTGACTTTATTGATTGGAGATAAATGTGCATTAGGATGGCATTGAAAAGAGGTGAGGAAAGGATGTGAAATAATCAAAAAGCAGTCTGGAATAAAGTAGCTGCTCTACTTGCACTTTGCAGAAATCATTCGCCTAAAAACAGCATCTTCTAAAGGTAACTAGGAAACATATATAAGACCTTTATTCATGTTGCTTTAAATATATCCTAATAAAAATATAGATTGTACATCAGAATGGAATGCATACTCTGATAAACATATTCCTTCCAATATTGGAGCTGTATTTCTTATCTCCAAACTCTTTCTCTCTCTCTTCTCTCTTTGTTTACTCATAGCCATCCATTTCCAACTCAGTAAGTGATTTCAGAACCATTATTATTGTTTGACAGAGAAAAGAAATTTAGTACCCACTAAAGTTCCATAAATCGTTTTCTCCTGTGTTTATATCTTTAGAAATATGATCGACACAATGAAGGTATAGCTTTTCTTCCTCTAGACTTACAGATTGACAGCTGACTTGTTCTAGCAGTTCTTCCTAGTAGATGGTCCAAAAATGATGTCCAGGCTTTTACTACTAGGTCTACTTATTCTTGTTCTTGTCCCCAATAACCCAGAGAACATAATACAGGAAGTAAGACAGCAACCTTGAATGTGTCTGAGACAAGTTCATTCCCCAACATCACATATGTTACCCCAAGTCACTCTAAAAGTGATTCCTGAACACATAGCCATGTGTAAACCCTGAGCACAGTAAGATATTCCTCCCAAACACAGATAGATAGATGATAGATAGATGCTAGATAGACAGATAGATAGATAAAAATAAGTAGACAGTGTTAATGAATAGAAAAATTTTATTTTTATATTTTAAAACCAAGATTACAGAGCAGTGGGAGGAGAGTAGGGAAATGGGCCAGGACAGATGAATATATTTCAATAATTAACACACTGACTATGGTTGATACTCAAGTAATTTAAGCATTCTTGTGAGCTTGATAGTGAAGCTGTGACAACATCAATGCAATAAATCTGTCATTTCAATATAACTATTTTATCTAAATTCTGATATTTTACAATCATGCTATCAAATTGCAACTAAAATTATATCCCTATTAGGATTACTAGTATAGTTAGTTTTAGAGAGAATTCATCAAAAGTATGCACAGAAAATGCCTGGATCATTCAATTGATTTTTGATAAACATGTGGTTCAATATTAGGGCTTATAGATGCAGTTTGGTTTCCAACCTATGGTGAATGAGATTACCTGACTATCTAATGTCCCCACTACCAATGTCCCCAGTTTCCCTTCAGTTTTGAGACCGTATTTTATTAATAATCAAAATAAGGTCAGATGCATGCATAGTAGGCAGATATTTCCTATACTACCTTGTTGGTCCCACATTCTAAACTGGATGTTAAATTCCACCTTTGCCTCTTTGCACAAATTAAACCTAGAAAATCCATTCATTTTCTATCTGTTTGATTATTTTTTCTTAAAGTGATATATTCAAGGTTATGCTTTTACTTCATCTGTATATAAACACACCTGAACAAATAATAGGTTGATAGATTTTTAATCTTACTGGAATGATCCTTTTCTAGAAATAAAATTAATTTCTTATCAAATGGTCTAGAATAAGTCCATTGTCATCTCTTGGTACTGATACATTGTTGAAGTCTCAGCATTACAAAAAGGTTTCCATGTACTATATATTAATTATCTTTTGAAATGCATTTCTTGCCATATCCAATTAGGTCCATTACACTGACTTATATTTATAGTAATACTTTAGGGACTGGCACATATTTTTTGGCCTATTTTATATTCTCTTCATACCCCACTTCATTTTTGTCAGACTCTTTTTCTACCTATTAAGAAACTATTCAAATTTTTATACTCTATAGAGATTACCTCTGCCCTTTTATCTTTGATAATAAATTTTCCAGTAGACAGAATCAAACCTTTAACAATGTCCCAGAAATCATGTGTCTCCTAGTCTAGTAGTCCTTGTATACTATGATTCTTTTGTTTATTTGCTTGCCTCCCAGATTAGGAAATAGGGCCGGAGTGATAGTACAGCATTAGGGCTTTTGTCTTGCACGCGGCCTATCTAGAACCGACCTTGGTTCAATCCCCAGGCGTTCCATATGGTCCACTGAGCCAGGAGTGATTTCTGAGCACACAGCCAGGAGTAACCTCTGAGTGTCATCTGGTGTGGCCCAAAAAGGAAATAACTACTCACATCTCTGCTGATTTTTGCTCCACAGTGCATAAATAACTACAGATTCAAAGCAAACACTTAATACCACATAGGGACTCTACCATTCTGTCTCTTAATTTCTCCAATGCGAATTTTCTGATGCCTATGTAATTACTTTTAATAAGAAATAAACTTAATTTTTACAATAGAGATAAAAATGAGTTGTAGAGAATCTACAACTCTTCAAATAAAAGGTTGTTTTTTGTTTGTTTGTTTGTTTGTTTGTTTCTTTGTTTTTGGGCCACACCTGTTGATGCTCAGGAATTACTCCTGGCTATGGGCTCAGAAATCGCTCCTGGCTTCAGGAACCATATGGGATGCTGGGGGATTGAACCGCAGTCCGTCCTAGGCTAGTGCAGACCTGCTTGTGCCACTGCTCCAGCCCCCAAATAATTATTCTTAAAATCTTTTAAAAGTGAATTTATTTATGTCTCTCTCAGTATCACTTTTTTTGATATAATCTTGATAAAATATTACTTCTGTAAATGGAATCAAAGGCTTGTTTTGCTAGTTTATACATTTCAAGTTAAAATTAAAATGAAATTTCTTCCAAATTACTACTTAGTTATTCACATTTTATATTTATTTTATCAAAAATTTATTTTGGAAGGGTGCTTAAAGTTCTATTAAACCAAAATATTCACATTTTTTAGGTGTAGTAAATCAATAAATCTAATTTGTTGTTTATTTTTGGAAGTTCCTGTGATTAATTTGAATTGCTTTTTTATATGAATTAAAAATCTTTAAGATGCCAACATTTAACAAGCAATAGCTTAAAAGCTAGTTTAAAGGCAAAAATTAGTTAGGTAGGAGAGTTACTTTCAAGCAAAATCTCATAAAAACTATCTTTAAATTTTATAGTCAGTCTTTAAATGCTCTCAGGGACATAAAGTCTGCATATGGTTTTCAGTCATAAACAAAAACATTTGAATGAAAGTTTAGAGATAAAATTTAAGGAACTTCTACTTAAAATGTTTTTTGGTAATATAAAAAACTAATGAAGTACTCTCTTCTTGTATTAATCACTAACCTGATTGTATAGGCATTCTTTTAGTTTTGTTTGTTTTGTTTTTGATCCACACCTGGTGGTGCTCAGGGGTTACTCCTGGCCATGAACTTAGTCATAACTCTTGGCAGTCTCAGGGGACCATATGTGATGCCGTGGAATTGAACCTGAGTCAGTCTTTTGCTAAATAAATGCCATACCCACTGTGCTATCACTCCAGCCCCATATGAGTATTCTTAAACTAAAAATTGTTCTGCTAAAATATAAGAATATATAATTTGAGGGGCTGAAATGATGGTGCAAGTGGTAGGGCATTTGCCTTGCCAGTGCTAGCCTAGTATGGACCGCGGTTCGATCCCCCAGTGTCCCATATAGTCCCCCAGCCAATAGCGATTTCTGAGCACATAGCCAGGAGTAATCTCTGAGAGCCACCGGTGTGACCCAAAATGAAAAAAAAAAAAAAATATATATATATATATATATATATATATATATATAATCTGAGAAGTAAATAAACTATTCAATACCACTATTTGCTAATTGCTGAATGCTTTATGACCTTATTTTTTGAAATATAGTTAAATAGTATTAATATAAAACATGGCTTGGTTATTATTAAAGATACCTAAAGACATATAAATGCAATGGCTCTCTATAGAAAAATAGATAAATAAAGATTCTCATCCTAGTTATAGATTTTGTTTGGATTTATGGTTCGCATCCTCAATCTATTTGCATACAAAAGAAATGGATTACAAAGGAGTAAATAGAGATAAAATTGGCCAATCATTGATACCATGTATATTGCTAGAAATGTATCCTGTAAAAACTTTCAGAGTAAATAGCTTTCTCAACAATACCAATGCTTAAGCCAGTCTAACAATACATACTTTCCAAGTGGCGTCTACTTCTAGCAAAGGACCAAAAAAAGAAGCTTATCGCACCTGAGCATCAGATACATAAATGAAACTATAGTTTACTACTTTTTCACTATACCAATAAGGGTAAGTACTGCATTGGCAAAAGCCCAACTTGCACTGCAGCATCACCCATTTGCCTTCTGATGCTGGGCCTAACCCTGTTTGTTGGCCCAGGGTCATTGCTAATCTGAGCAGTGTAGAGACAATAGTCTCTACCCCCAACATTTGCAGAAAATGAACTTGAGGCTGTGTGGGAAGTTCCTGTCAGTGATACTGCACTTGATCTGAAAGGACAAGGAAAAATTCACATTCCAAAGCTGTCAGCAAGCAAACTTTCAGCAGAAAGAAAAGCCTCACTTTAGAATGTAAACAAGGACGGTGAAGGTCTCGCAATCGACAGATATCAACATTCAAAAAGCATTCTGGCAGCTTGAACACAGCAAGGCAGTGGCAACCCCCATGCTCCGTTGGAGAGTAAGCCTACCCTGGAGACACCTGGCACTGCCTTCTTCCTTGCTAAGTACTTTCCCTGTGATTGCAATGGCAAATTCTTCAAAGGAGTGAAAACAGAGGCCTCTCGCCTTAGAAGCAACAGCAGTCTCTCTGAAAGAATCAGTTTGGCATTTCCAGGGGAAAGGTCATTTCTTACACCTCTGAAGAGGATAGATAACAATAATAGAAAGAATACCAGGCATGAAAAGCGACATTTTCCTCGTCCCCTAAAGGAAATCATGACACAGCTGCGAAGCCGGTACTAGAAGCCAATGCACTAATTTATCCCACTTCAGTGTATTGACTTTCCTCTTCTGTGAACTGGCATCCCAGCTGGGAAAAGAAATGTTTACTGAGATTTGCTGGATTTTATTTACAGTTCTGGTGGACTCCTCCTAAGTTTCAAAGAAAGAATACGTTGAGTGTTGGCGAACTGTGGGGGTGGTGTGAAAATCACCCAAATGAACTTGAAAGATAGCACTCTTGTGACCTAAAGACAGATAATATCCAGTTAAGTGCTGCTCTCTGAGTTCATCCAGCATAAATATCAGTGCCAAGGCAATCACATGGAGGGCCCTCGGGATACCAGGGTGATAAATCAGAAGTTGAAAGGAATCCTCCAAAATTACCCTGATTGTAGAGCCTAAAGGATTGAGTCTTTTATTAGAATTTTTTTTTCCCATCCAAAACCAGAAATGTTTTGTCGCATATTATCTAAAAGAGCTGTATTGTCACAGACGGTCCTATTCAATTATTTATATATCCCTTTCTGGTAAATCTCATCTGATTCCTCCTCCTTTCTAAATGTCACAAGTTTTACTCTTGCACTGGCACTGATGTTAACATTTGAAAGGGGGAAAGGTTGAGCTTAAGTTTAATAGATTTCATATTTAATAATGTCTTCAATAAAGTTGCCCCACTTAATCAGTCAAAGGCTATACCACCCTGGACACTAAATGCGTCTCCTGAGTCATGTTGTTACATTGCATATGATTTACCCATTATTTCCAGATCTTAGGAATGCATTTTAATATTTTGAGTGTTGTATTTATTAATAAATAAAATGGCATTGCTTTTTAAATAAATGAATCGGTCAGAAAATGAACTTCAGGCATTGCCATTATAAAAGAATAATAAAACCATCTTGAATTTATGTGTGTTTTAAATCATTTAAAGTGCTTTTGGAAAAATATTATATAAACCATTTTTTCTTCTGCTACGCTTTTTGTGCTTTGAAAACTTTTTACTAAGTTCAGTTCCAGAACTTTCTCCTTGATTCATCTGGGTAGTCCAATGAAAATGAAGTTTTATCAAGAAGCCTGTTATGTAAGTTAAGGATAATTATTAGTTACATAATAGACCATCTGATTTTAAATTAAAAACATTTTTGAGGGGCCGGTGAGGTGGTTCTAGAGGTAAGGTATCTGCCTTGCAAGCTCGAGCCAAGGAAGGACCCTGGTTTGATCCCCCGGCGTCCCATATGTTTCCCCCAAGCCAGGGGCAATTTCTGAGCACTTAGCCAGGAGTAACCCCTTAGCATCAAACGGGTGTGGCCCGAAAAACCAAAAAAAAAAAGTTTTTGAGCCATGCCCAATGATGCTCTGAAACTCTTCCCTGCTCAGTGCTCAGGGGTCTTTCCTTATTTTGATTGGGATATGATATTTGATTGGATTAAAGCAGCCCTTTTGCAAACAAAACTTACTTCATCCATCTGAACTATAGCTCTGGTCCTATCTTGAAAGCCTAATAAAATTCTTTATTCTTCACCATTCCCCAAAATATCACCCTGGTAAATCTTCATGCACATTTTTTGTTATTTTTGAGGGGAGGGAATTGGGGAAAGTAGTGAGGTCAGACAGTGATGCTAAAGTGGTACTTATTCATGGATCATTGCTCAGAGGTTACTACTGGTTGTCTGGAGTGCCATGCATGGTGTCAGTGACTGAACTGATTAGAGATCTACAAGGCAAACTCCTTAAGCCTATATATAGCTCTGGACCTCAGCAATACATTTGTTAATTTGTTTTAGATAAAGCCTCATTATTCATGAATTTCTTTCAGTCAATTTCTATTCTATTCAGTGATATTTATTCAGTGTTCTCCATTCTACTCCTTAGTTAGTGTTTATTCTTTCTCAAGCGTATTTGGAATTAAGTCCAAAATCTCTCACCCACTGTAAAATTCCATTGCACTGGTTTTATATATTTTTAGAATCTTCCTTCCCATCTTAATAGGCATCATTAATTTTTTAATACTTGTAATTTCTTACTCTGAAACAAACATAAAAAGAATTGTATAAGGAATCACGGATTGTATATGCTATTTTTTGGTATTCAACTCTATGGCTAATGTCATCATTATTCATAATAATATTACTCTAAACAGTATTAAGAGTATTGCTCTATTTACTTTACATTAATTTCATCACTATTTAAATATTGTACTTTTAGAACTTCAGATAACATTATCTTCACTTCCTAGAAAATGAGTTAATACATGCCTAAATATTTTTATCTTCAAATGGTGTAGCTTTCATATCTATACATATGTGAATGTACAGAGATCTTATCACACAGGGAAATTTTAAGGCACAAGATTATCTATTCTATGACATACTTTTGTAAAAAATAGGTACAGAGTTGCATTGCTTGCTCTGTCTAGTGATTCTCAGGATAAAAGATAACTGTATTATAAACAGAACATACTTTTTTAGAATACACAAAAGACTTCACTACATCATTGCCCATCATAGAACTCCCATATTTTTCTGCTACTTAGAGATTTGCTTCCATTGGTCTATTAAATCTAGATTGTTTATAATAAATTAATATTTAAAATCACTGTTACCTTTTGCAAGCCTTTATTATAGTGTTGAAAAGAAATAATGTCTATTTATTGTTTCTGTAAACAGTTTTGTAAACTGTTAGGAAAATAAAGTTCATTTTTCTTGTTTATTTTGCTCATTAAGTATGTGTGAAAAATTCCCCACCTAAGTTTTTTAAAAATTCTCCAAACTTTCTTGGTTCATTGGTTTTAGGATATAATCCTAGCCTATAATTTTCATTATATTATTTTCTCTATATTATAACAATATGCATTACTTTCTTATTACCACACTGTAAATATTTCAATTTATTACACTTCAACATAATTATTGGACAATATAGCTACACAAAATATTACTATACAATGAGTAATCTTGAATCCTGAAAAGAGCATATTTCCCTCAGCAAAGTATTATCTATTACTCCCATCGTTGTTGTGTCAGAGTCTTAATTAATATATATTTGGCATATATTCTCAATTTTCTCCTCCGCTAAGAAAATCCAGAAGAGAGGTAAAAAAAAGTTATTATAAGCAAGAACATGTTTCAAAACAATAATAAAAAGATAAAATTACATTGACAGCATTCATTATAAACTTTAGAAATAGTCTATGTAACTTTTGGGTTTTTCTACATAGTGATGTTGAAGTCTCATATTCAAATTTATACTACTCTACTTCTGTAAAAGTAGTTGGTATTAGTTAAATATGCAACTATTCCTGTTGAGAGGCTAATTTAATTGCCACAGGGCTGTATTAAGGTTAAAAGGACTAACAAAAGCAAGATCTATAAAGAAAGTTCTTAGACTCCAAATCTGTGTCTATTCTCCCTAATCATGTAAGGTTCAACATTTTAATTAACCTTTCTAGGTTTCAATTTGTTCACCTGTAAAACAGTGATAATAATAATAATCACCTTGGATTTTTTTGTTTACTTGTTTTTCAGTTTGGGGCCAACTCGGTTTTGCTCAAGATATAATTGGGCTCTGTGTTTGGGGTCAATCCTACTGATGCTTATGGACCCTGTGATGTCAGGTATTGAAACTGTATTTCCTACAAACAAATCTTGTACTCTGGCCCACTGAGCTATATCTCTACCCCCAAATTTGTTTTTAAAATTAAGAGAGATAACATAGGTGAAATAAATTAGTATACTATTATGGATATAACTAAGAGATATTAGGACAAATATGATAAAATAAATTTGAGTTTCCACTTTCTAAAGTAAAAAGCATTCAGAAACTGACTTTTGGGGTAATAGCAAACAGCATGCCTTTCGATATGAGACATGCAGCATGCAAATGTTCAGGGCAATTCAGGTGTTTTAATATCCTAAGAACTTACAGTTCAGTACAATGCAATTAAAGGGTTTAGTGCAAACATTCTGGATGGTTGTTTTTGTTTTCATAGAAACAGTGAGAATATTACAGATGTTCTGTCACTGATTGATTTATTCTGTTCCTGAGACACTTCTCCCCTCAAAATAGGGCAGTGAATAGATAGAATAGATACTAGAAGATTTGAAACAAGATCACCTTGATTCTAAAACTCAAGGAAGTTTAATCATTGTTATGCTTAAACTTATTTAATGAAAATGTTTATAGATAAGTTACTCTAGCATTTTCATCATATGATTACCAATGTGCATTCAAATGTATTTGAACCTTGAAAGTATTTAATTCATTTATATTTAATGCTATCAAAAATATGTAAACAATCTAATTCGCTTACCCTACAGCCAATATAGCATACTTTTTCCAATCTGCAATACTTCTCACAAAATGCTTCTTCTTGCAATAATCACAATGCTCCTTTAGCATTTTGCAGGTGGCTGGCCTGCATTGCTTATTTGTGTTGCAAAAGTTAAACTGAGCAGTAATCAGATCCAAGAGTGTTTTATTTTGTTTGTCCTTTTTAAAAATGCAAATAAACTTTTTAAAGCTGACCAGTTGCTTGGAATTTTCCAAAAAGAGAACAGTTGTTGAACAGTATTGCTAAGGAAGAAAACTGAGGGCATGTTTTCAATCCCATTGTCATGGTGGTTAACTGGATATAGGACAAGAGTTATGTAACAAGAATAAAAAAAAAATGAGTCAAGATAATAAGGACAATCCTTCATTCTTTGGTTGGTTTAGCAATATGTATGAAGTTTAAAATGTTACTGAAGCAAATATTCAGATACTAGGATTCATTTAGTTTATTTTTAAATACTTATTCTCATTGCTTCCAAAAGTTATGATGCTAAGTCCAGAAGTATTGCGGGCAATATTAGATAAAAATTAAAAGTGATATTTTAAAATAAAGATGTATACCTTTGTATTGAATATCCTACATTTCTTTCATAAAGAACATATTTGATAACTGGTGAAATCATACAGAAGTTACAATTTACAACTTCATTGTGCCCTACTGGTTAAATTCCCAGTATTGTATGTTTAATTGAGTATAGCTGGACGTAGCCCTGGAGACCTCTGGGGGCTGATGGACCTGGTTCTATCCAAAATATCAGAGCTCACCAGGTGATATTGTTAAGTTCTGGCATTAAATTCTCATGCTCAAATGGCTCCTGAGAAAACCCAAGCAACACTTGGGATGTCTCCGCCCCTAAGTAAGTAAATTAGTAAACTATAAAAGGTTATCACTAAATCATATTTAAATTCATTAATGCAAAATTTTACTTGAGAGATTAATTTCACCATTTTGTTATTGTTTGTTTTGTTATTGTTTGTTATTATTGTTATTGTTTGGGGCTGCTCTTTGCAGCAGTCAGGTGTTACTCCTCTCTCTGTGCTCATGAATTATTTCTGGCTTTTTCCAAGGACTATATGGGATCCTGAAGATGGAACCTGAGGTTGGGCACATACACTGTAAATGTCCTGCCAGCTGTGCTATAACTTCATCATCTACTTTTTCCATTTATAATGAAAGTTACAATGAGAATCGAAGATAGATGGCTTTGCAATAACAAGAGAAAAGAGAAAAAAGATAAAGGAAATAAACATTGAAAGAAGAGACTGGGTTAATGTATCTCTTAAATAATAATCGTTTTTTTTGCACTTTATAAAAATTCATTTGGGGTAATTTGTAATCTCAGAAAATCTGCTTATATATAGATGTTATTATTACACAATTTTATGATTTGTAATGTCTCTATTAAATGTGTATATGATGTATAATGTCTCTATTAAATGTAAATAGGGAAATTTACTGAATTTCTGTTTTGTTTTGTTTTGGGGTCACACCCGGCAGCGCTCAGGGGTTACTCCTGGCTCTACACTCAGAAATCGCCCCTGGCAGGCTTGGGGTACCATATATGGGATGCTGGGATTCGAACCAACATCCTTCTGCATGCAAGGCAAACACCTTACTGCTGTGCTATCTGTCTGGCCCCAAATTTCTGATTTTTTGAATTCAGCAAGCTTAAGACAACCTTAGTTTTAAGATATAGAGCATTAGTAATGCAAACTCAAGAATTATTTGATTCTCAAACAGTTATTATCATCTCATATACATTTTCTTGGGTTCGTCTTTTTGTAGTTAACATTTAATATGTCTGGAATTCTTTTATTTCTCTGAACCTTTTCATTTTAAACTCACATCAGGTAAAAAAGGAAAAGAGAATAAGTGATCGTTTTCTTGTTAGTGGTTATTTCCCAGACCCTGAGGATCCATCCAAAAGTGAGTGCTACTCACTGTTGGTCTTCATTTAAGTTAAAATTCCATTAAATTATTTTCCAATGTCTATTGAGGCGCATGCCTAATGATTATTAATGTTCTCTCTGGTGATGTTTATAGATGCAGAACCAGGGAACAATTTGTCTCTTTAAGAGAGACTAAGAATGTAGAATGATATTTGGGTATCTAAATATTTAAAATATCTAATTGCCTGTCTGAAAGTAATATTTTTCTTCCTTTAGGGAGATTGCAGAGTAAAATACTCAGCTACTAAGAAGAACATGTTTTAATATTTTATATGAATCATGGAATTTTAAATGATCAAGCATATATGGATGTGTGATGATAATAACAAAATTAAAAAAAATATGGTTAGTAATTGAAATTGCTAACAATTGAAAGCTGAGGGAAAACACTTTGTTAGTCATGATCTTAAGAACTATCTCAAATTTATTCTGCTGGGATATATTTATAAAGCTATCATAATTTTCCTTTATGACATGAATTTTGCTGTTATGAAAAATTAATCCTTCCAAAACTCATTTATAATAAAAATCACTAGAGGTCAAGTAAAGAACATTGAAATGAATATTTCTAAATGCCAAATACAGTTACCTTTTCTAAAGACAATTTTAGATATTTTTGCTTGTTTTATTTTCATTTTAAAAATTAAATTCCACTGCCTTTTAGTGAATTGCTGAGTAAATAACTGCAGATTATAATCAATTTGCAACTGATTAATTTAAGAATGTACTGTATAGTTTATAGTCACAAAATATAATTGAAGGAATTCCAAAAGCAATAATATTATTTATATAATAAATTATCTAAAGTTGAAACTATTCTCTAAATAGCTTTCCTAGACTGACTTATCATCATGAAATAGATGCCAAAATATGAGTGATTCAAATTTCACTAATATAGAATGACATTTGACAGTTAATAATGGGTCCTGAAATTGCTGCTAAAATGTAATAAGCAGTACAAATTTAGCATGGCTAAATTCAATATTAGTCTATGAAGATAACAGTATAACTGGGCAAATTAAGTAATTTTACCATAACAAAAGACTGTAATTAGTTTTATAATTACATTTATTTACATAGTGGATTTCAATGATACTGATTTGTTGTCTAGCCATTTTCAATTTTTTGTAGAGAATGATACATAACTAAGGTAGTTTGAGAGCTAGAACAATGATGCCACTTGACTTACATTTGGTGGACTCTGGGAGTATCTCCATTATCTAAATGTTCTCTCAAGTACTTCTAGGAATGATATATATGCACACAGTCATGGCTGAGCCCTAGGAGTAGATGGCTGTGACTTCAAATATAGCTGCTTATCTAACAACTTATCTGTCTATCATCTAATTATCAATCTATCATCTACCTAAGCTATCAATCTATCTTGAAATGTATAATACATACGTATAGAGCCACAAATATATGAAATCATTGGTTGATAATTTTATATTATTTCAAAGAAGATTGTACTCTAGCATGTGAATATATCTAGCATTTACCCATTTTTGGGGGGAGGGGTTTGGGCCACACCCGGCGTTGCTCAGGGGTTACTCCTGGCTGTCTGCTCAGAAATAGCTCCTGGCAGGCACGGGGGACCATATGGGACACCGGGATTCGAACCAACCACCTTTGGTCCTGGATCGGCTGCTTGCAAGGCAAACGCCGCTGTGCAATCTCTCCGGGCCCGCATTTACCCATTTTAAATAAACATATGAGGTCTAGCCACCACATGCAAAAACAAATAATTAAAGTCTATGGAAACAAACATATGTTGAGTGATTTAGAATATATGACTACATGGGAAAACATCAAAGAAATGAATCCAGAATTAAAAAATAAAGATTGATACTGGACTTAGAAATATGCTTCTGAGTAAATAAAAATTTAGCTATAATTAAGAGAAAAAGGATATAACAGGTGTTGACTAACTGTACTTGGTAAATTTAATGTACTTGCTTGAGATCTTGGGAGTTATAAAGCATATATCTTATTAAGTAAATGAAAGTTTGTTTGTTACATATATTATAATAGACACCATTCTAGAAATTAAGCCATGATATTTAAAGTAGCATTTAAAGTCGTGTCAAAATCTGATTATCTTTAAAAAACTTAAGAAGAAAAGTAATATTCACTTAAAATTCATAAAATGCAATTGAAACAAGCATAGAGGTGTAAACATTGGTATTTATAAAATAGAGTATTCTATGGGGCCAGGCAATTGCACAGTAGGTAGCATACTTGCCTTGCATGCAGATAACCCAGGTTCGATTCGTAGAATCCCTTTTGGTCCCCTCAGAAATATGGCCCAAAAGCAAAATGCCTGAGCACTGCTGGATGTGTTCCAAAAGCCTTAATTAATTAATCAAATAGAATATTCCAAACAGAAATTTGATAATCTATGGAATAATATAAAATGTGTGCTTGATATCTCTGATTCCACTACCTCTTGTGTTAATTTTAGATTAGATCAAGTTAGGCAAGATTTCGTTCAGAAATTTAGTTGTTATTAATCATTGATTCTGTAACTTTTCTCTTTCTGACCTACAGGTTTTGTGCTGTAAAAGGTCTATAACCATAATCCTTGCTCTCTTATTGAGATGAAAAAGTTGAAGAGGAAATAAGATAATACTGAGTTCAACAATTAACAATAACAATGCTGAAAATATTTTGTGTCCTCCTACTATGTCCCAGGTATTGCATACATTATTTGTTTTATTGTTACAAAACTTTCAAGGAAAAAGATTGATAATAAAAAGATCAAATATGCAATGAGTAGTAAATATTTTACGAGTAAAAAACAAGAAAAACAAGAATTTAACATAGAGTTCTTAGACTACAAATAATAGACATTTACCATTTCCATTCTTGGCCTTTTCTCACCTATTTTATTGTTATATACTGTGTTTTAATAGAAACATTTGAATAACCATAATATTGTTGCAAAAATGATATTTTCCTCTATAGAGAAAAACTAAGTTATTAAAAGACCTACCACTTAGTATTTTGTTAATTATTTGCTCATTTCACTTCTATATGAAATAATATGTTACTACTCTCATCTCTAACAGAAAAGAAAAAATAGGCATAATATTAGCTCACATTTCTAAAACCATTTCTTATTTTGTTCAGTAATTTTACCCTAATAACTGACATCTGGAGATAAACAATAAACTTAAAAACATATCAGATTGAATGAAAAGATAAAAGGATAAGGTTAGTGCTTTCTATAGAAAGGGACTAAAGTTTAGCTAAAATACACTCTCTGAGTTTTCTGTGAACATGAAGTATTAAAAAAGTAAATGTATCACTGTGGCCCACTCCTATTTTTCTTCTACTATTATCATTTCAGAAAATATTATTTCATATTAATCTTGTGATTTTACATAAATTAGACAACCAGATATACTTTCTTCTTCTTCTTTTTTTATTGTAAGATTTTATTCGAGTCAAAATTGATTAATATAATGAGGTAAACTAACATAACATAATATAGTGACATAACATAACATAATATAATTGATATAATAATAATACATGTAAGTCAAAGAATGTTTCTGATTAAAAACACAATTTTTTCCATAATGGCTTACATATCTTTCACTGTAGTATTTTAGGTACATATTAACATTGAGTCAGGGGAATACCCATCACCAACTATGTCCTCCCCCCATTCTAGTTCCCTTTCTGCAATCCATATACCCCACCATCACCCCCTGGGCTGCTAGGGTAGGTAGACCCCTCTTTGTCTGGCTTACTATTAGTGATCACATATCTGTTTGGTCCTGGAACCCTCCCTTGTTTCCCCCTCTATTTAAGAGGCAGAGCTAGAAAAAGCGAGGTATGCGGTTTTGTTTGAAGGAAAGCAAAGCAATAGATTGGGGTACAAAATAAGAGGGAAAAAAAAAGAAGTCAAAATCAAATATGCTGAAAATGGGCAGAGTCTCTCTAGAGGCTTCCAACATCAGTTTGAGAGAGGACGTGAAAAAGGTAACTGAGATACCATAATACAGAAAAAATATATTGAATTAAATAACCGGTGAGCACTACAGCAATAAAGACAGGCACCACACAATAGTCTCAGTTCTGAAATCAAACCAGTTATACTTTTTAATGACACCATCATGCTCTCAAAGAAAAATTCTACCACACATGTCTGACTGTGTCATTATCAATTAAATTATTTTCACTAATTATTCTTCTATACTGACTTTCTTACACTCACTTTAAAGAAAGAGAAATCTCATTTTCCTTTGTTCATTCTTCTCATTTTCATTACTAAGAAAACATCATTTTTTCCAGATACAAAATTTCTCCTCATTTTACAATTTTACAAGCCCCCAAAAAGAATGATTAACTAGTCTTCCAACTTACACATTAGTGTATTTGTAAAACTGTGCTTTGTATTAAACCAGTTCTATCTATTACCAGACTTATCCATATATTTCTAGTGCCATATATGGAATCTTTTGATATAGAGTACATTACAAAGTTAAAAGTCAAATCTATAAATGTTTTAAAATCAATGACATTGTTAATCTATTGTAACTATTTCAAGAAAGTGAAATATGCCTTTAGTTTTCTGCCACAAACATTTCATTACTGAATTCAGAAAAATATAAGTATAGTTAAAGAAATTGTATTTGGAATAAATCCATATATTAACATATAATTCTCAAGCTAGAGAGATTCTATATGATCTGGGATTTTGCCTTGCATGTGGTTGACCTAGATTTGATCCTCAGCATCCTACCTGGTCCACCAAGATGTAAGGAATGATAATTAACTGTGACCCATATTTTAAAAAGAGAAAAAAAACACATAATTCTTCATTTGTTCTTCTAAGATATTTGTCTTAATAATTTTAATTCTAGTTCTAATCACAGTTATGTCTAAAATTCTGTAGGGAACTCTTGCTAAACACACAAAACTCACACTCTGTTTTTTTCTAAACAGAGACTCTCCTATAGCTTCCTTTTCCTTTCACCCAACCTACCTAGCTTGTGTAGCATGTAATAGATATTTTTGTCTTTAAACAAGTCTGCCCCACTCTCTTGTGGATTGAGTCTGTACAATAAGATCAGTTTTCATCCTCTTGGTCCACGAGGGAAAGACCCTGACCCCTTTCTTTTCATCTTCCATACGATTGTCTTTTTTTTTTTATTAAATATTGTGCAATTCTGATTTAAATCCATTCTCCAAAGGTTGGATATGGCAAATGACGCTTTACACCTGACACAGAGAACACAGATCTAAGAACAGAGACTCAATGCAGAAACAAAAATAGTGAATGGTACAGGGCATGGTCCCCTGGTGGATCATCACCCTCATGCCCCCTAAGTGGGACAGAATGTGCTGCAACCTTTATCAAAGTAAAAATGGCTCTATTAACATAATAAACACCCTTACAACCTCATATCATATATGGACACTTGCCATTATAATTAAAGCAGGCTGAGAGTGCATGCACTACTGGAATATGACCCTCATGACATTGTTTTCCTTATACCTAAGAAAAATACTGACTACATTTTGCCACAGTGATGTTTTTCAGAGTATTAGCTGATTTCTCCAGAGAACCTTCTTCCCACTACCAGCTGGGAGAGTTTGATTTTTTTTTTCAGCAGGACACACTTCCTAATCTCTTCCATAGTCCCTTCCTCTTCCATTCCCAATGCTCAGGAAGAGACAGGATTTTGGGCCCATCCATGACCAAAAAGTGTTAAAATTCTTAAATTGTTAAATTACAATTCTGCCCAACAATTGTAATTGGCCGCATTTATTTATTTAATCTCCCATGTGTCAGGCTATGTTAACATGATGAGCAACTCAGCCTATATGTTTGGCCTTTTCCCTGGAATCATCACTGCTTCCCTAAATGCACATAAGCATGTGGTCCATAAATTATTTCAGCAAATACAAGTTATTTTATAAAAGTTTTCTGAACCAATTTTTCTTACTTATTTTAGACCACATTCTGGTTTCTCTGGCCAAAGGTTCAAGGAAATGACACTGCTGATGGCTGGGTGGCACTTCTTTTTAACGCAACTATAGAAGAGCACTGATGTGGCTGGAACTAATCCCCATGTCTGGAGACAAATGAATTATGACAAATGTTACCTTTATTCCTAGTAAACCTTTTTGATGTAGTCATTGACACTTACTTTCTGATTATATGGACTGTCACTATTAATTTTGAAAGTGCTAATGTTATTTGTTTCTTCTTATTACAGTGTTTTTCTGTCGTGGGTATTCTGCATATCATCAAAAGTGATAATGGCCCAGCCTACACTTTTAGAACTTTTCGATTAAACATGTCACTGGTGTCCCCTCTTATCCTCAGGGACAAAGCATTATTGAACATGCTCATAGGGCTCTCAAAACATAATTATTAAAAAACAAAAAAAAAAAAACAAAAAAAAGGGTCATGACCCACTTGACATCCTAACTCAAAAAGTATTCTCTTTAATTTTTTTTAAATTCCCTTAAGGAGAGCCCACACAGCTGCCAAACACCACTTCAAGATGGTACACAGGTTCAGAAAAGAGTTAATTCACCTATCTGGGTAAAAAATTATAAAGAGAGAGTGCTGGGTAACTTCCTCATCTGATGAAAAGGCTATGCTTATATTTCCACAGATGGCAGCCCCATCAAGAATCCTTGGGTCCCAGTATGTCTTCTTAAAAGCCAAATTCATAAGACTTGAAAGACCTCTGTTCTTTGAAACACAACATAAAGCCTCATGTGGGAACTAACCAAAGAGGAGAAGCTGCTCTCAATATCTGCACTTGGGCACCCTAAAAATAGCACTCTACTTCTGTAGTTTCTCAATGCTCTTCTTTTTGAACTTTTCCTCTAGGTTCTCTTCTTGATCCTATTTGCAACAGTAACTATATATTTGGTTAAACTGTGTGTTCTAACTTTATTGATTTTAATAGAAATTTTTTCCTCTTTGGTTCATTAAAAACAAGTAAATTTTATCTAACTCCTGTAGTTTAATATGTTGTCAATTATTATATTAGCTTTTTCGGACCACACAGTTCTGCATGATACATGAAATGCATGTTCTGTAGTTCTGCAGAAATGCATGCTGTTGTTAGAATTTTTAGTGCTTCTTTTTTTTTGTTTTGTTTTTGGGCCACACCCGTTTGACGCTCAGGGGTTACTCCTGGCTATGTGCTCAGAAATCGCCCCTGGCTTGGGGGGACCATATGGGACGCCGGGGGATGGAACCGCGGTCCTTCCGTGGCTAGCGCTTGCAAGGCAGACACCTTACCTCCAGCGCCACCTACCCGGCCCCTGCTTCTTGATAATTATAAAGAATGTTCCTAAAATGTCATGATACTTGGTTGTATATATTCTAAGGCAACTTATTTAACTATATAACTCACTTTAATATTTTCTATTCAAGAAGAATACAATTTTGTCCCACTAGGTGTAACAATGTTTAGCTACTTATCAAATATGTATATCTTCAGAAATATTTAATGCTTTTGTTTAGAGAAGTCTATGAAAAAGAAAATTAGATGCTTAGACTCTTAATACAGTGCTCAATATAAGAATGTCTAGCAAATTGTTTTCAAAATAAGTATAGTTGTATAAAGTGTCTGTTTTTACTCAGACAAAACTATGGAAAATATTCTGTGATATGTATAAAAACATGCATATGTAAAACATTAATTGGTTTAAAAATGATGTATGCACAATTTAACCTATGGTAGCTTTACAGCCAAAATCATCCTCATGAGCAGTGAGAGTCCTAGGAATTAGAAATTACAGTAATTGGCTTAAAATGTTCTTACTATCCCTCTTGCAGAAGTCACTATGTCAGCCTCTCCTTGTGTTTAAGAGAATATTATCTGCCTTACTTAGAAGAGAACTGATATGGGAATTTCTCATTGTCCTAGAGAGACATACTATACCAAACTTGCCTGCTTTATATTAATGAAATATTTTGACTTATTTCCATGTAAAATAGAGTCAAATCAGATGAGTGAGTTTTAAAAACATAGAACAAAGTTCCAATTGCCCAACAAGAATAATTTTGCCCTGGGAACTGTCCTATCCTTTCTTAGCCCCACATTAGTTCCATTCTTTCCAGATTAGATGGGTCATAATAACAGCTGAAGCAAATGGATAGAACATATGTGTATATGTTGGTGGTCACCTTTATGTTTGTAGTCAATTTTTATATCTGTCAGGATTTTACTTAAGCAAATCCATTCCCATACCCATTCATGCCTTCCACTTGACTTCTCCCATTTCCCTCTCCTCCCTCTTGTATAAAACTCATTCTATTGTTTTCCTGTGCTCCCCTATTCTGGATTTATTACTGTCTCTATTAAATCCCACTACCACTTCAACTTAACATCCCTTATGCCCTGGAGTACTGTCTTGCCCTCCTGTAAACTTTCAGCCTCATGTCACAATAATAAGGGTACTGCTTATCTACATCTGGTTCTCTCCAGTCCCCCTTTCATGCCACCATAGACTGACATTTATTACCAGACTGACCATATTGATATGATTTTTAAGGGAGGTCCTGGTTCAGGGACTGGTCTTGGTCCATGACTTGGCCTAGAAGCTTCAGTGTATCATTAACACTTTAATTGCCTCACTGACTTCTTTCAACCAACAGATTACCTCATCAGCTGAAGTAGTCCTCCAGAATCAACCTGCGTTTAATTAACTCACAACAGACAAAAAGGGGTATGTGTATTTTTCCATTTGTATTTCTTAAGAAACAATAGGAGAGAGAAAGAAGCAGAATGGTCTCACTCATCTATGGGTTTTAAGAAAAATGAAAGACATCTTTGCAATAATAATTTTCAGGCACAAAAGAGAAAAAAGCTGGAAGTTACAGCTAACCTCATGAAGCTCACCGCAAACAGGGATGAGTTTAGTTAGAGAAATAACTACGTTTTGAACTATCCTAATAATGAGAATGTACATGGGAAATAGAAAGCCTGTCTAGAGTACAGGCAGGGGTTGGGTGGGGAGGAGGGAGATTTGGGACATTGGTGATGGGGATGTTGCACTGGTAATGGGTGGTGTTCTTTACATGACTGAAACCCAAATACAATCATATATGTAATAAAGTTGGTTAAATAAAAAAATAAATAAAATGTTAAAAAAAAGAAACAATATTTTTGTCTTGGACTTGACTAGCTGACAAAGAGGGGTATGTTATTTCTGTATGTGTATCTCCTAGAGAACAATGTTGTTATTGTACCTATAAATCAGAGACAGTGGAGAATGTCATCAACTGAGGAATAGATACTACAACCTAGCCTAGTCCCCTGGTGCACCAATAGTACTTTGTGGTAAAATCCTATTTTCCTTTTTTGCATAGATCTAGTAAAATGGAATGTCTTACTGAAAGAAAGAAATTTCTTGTTAGACCTAAGAACTCCAAAATTCAAATGTTGAGTGGGTACTTTAAACTCAGAACATTTTGTAATATTGGCTTAACTTAAGTTTCTGTTGCTCTGAGATTGAATATAAACCTAAAAATATGGATCACACCAAGAGCCTTACATTTAACTAGGATAGGCTTTGTGCCACCCAGGCCATGACATTGAACCAGGTTACGATTTGTAACTTCCAATGGCAAAGACATGTGACATGAGATAGCCCTAGAACTCAAGTGCGATGTCTTACAACTACACTTATCAACTATAAGAAAATGGGGAAAGGGAGTCCAATAATCAGAAGGACCTTCTGAAGTTAGGTGAACTAAAAGATGGCCTGAAGCCTGCAGTTGAAAGGCATGACCAATGCTTCCTGAAAAAGGCCACCCTATTTTAATTGACCCTGCTTCCGACCTGTTCTCCTGGGGATGAATTATGGCAAGTGCGGCTTTACAGGTATCTACTTGACAGATATTAAAATAAAATACCAACAATTGAATGCATTTTTTAACTTCTTTTTTGCTTTATTCAGAGAACATGATTTATAAAACCAGAAATATGTTGTCTTAAAGAATATAATTTTTAATGGAGTAGTTGGAGGGATAATATTAATATGAGACTATAGAGCAATTTCTTACTAAAATTTTAGATAATTAATGAAGTAAGCCGTTCTCCATTTTTTAAATTTTTTGAGCTCCATTTATTCTGAAAATAAATAACTTGGTAAATTAATAATATAAAATACTAAAATCATTTTAACTTATGTTTAAGTAAAAACTTAGAAAAATTAAAAGTAAAATAATCATCAATTTTTTGTTTTATTTCATAGTAGGATTTTCAAAGAAGTACACTATAATATGTGTAGATTTTTCAAAAGATGAAAAAAATATTTTCTTTTATTGCTTCATTCACATTTAAGCATAAGTTTTAAGTATTTTAAACGGAAGGACTAATGAATGCCAAATGATTCAATTTATCGTTTAATATGAAAAATCCATTTGCAAGGGCAAAAAGCTCATTACAATTTTATCTATTGTTGAACATTTTCCCTTGTCATAATTTTCCTTTAAATTGGAAGAATTTTTTCTAATTTCCATGCAGAGGTGCTCTTATGCAATATATATTTTGTTTTCTCAACTTCCACAATATTTGAAGACATAGAGAAATATTTTTTAAAATATTTGAAGACATAGAGAAAAAAGACATTTACTTTCCCCATCTTCAATCCCAGTTTGATAAGCATTTTCATTCCTAGACACATCTTTAGTTGCCACAGAAATAAACACTGTGAATCCCAGTATCTAAGTTTTTTTACTTTTTAATACCATTCACACTAAAAATATACTTCAATATTGAGTCCCCAGGAATTAAAAAAATAAAATATTGATATGCTGTGAGGAGTGTAATATAAAATAGTCATTGTTTAATTAGACATAACACATTTGTTGGTTTACCCTTCTAAAAACATTGTATTTTTCTCTTAAAAATAATACTGCGGATTGGATCTATGGTATCATGTATATGAGGAAATGCTGTATTACTGAATTATATCTTTTGTCCTGCAGCATTCTCATAACTTACTACATTGTAACCAATTGTGTTCAAATTAACATTAAACCTTTCAACATTATTACTTAAAAACTATATTAAATGCACATTAGTTATATTACTCTATATGTAGAACATCATACTTTTCATTTTAAAGTATTTGTTATGCTTGTCACTTAGACATGTTTTACCAGACTCTGACATCTACCATTCAGAATTTATGTTATCCTATATTCAGTATAAAAACATACTTTTTGAGTATTTTTAAAGTCAAAAGTAAAGAGAAGGTGGATTAAACAGCACTATGTAGCATAGCAATATACATATACACACATATATATATAACACTCCCTTAGCTCTACATAGCTATCACATGAAAATTATATTGTAAAGCTGTCAGAAGTAAATGAGATAAATGAAGTTGCCTGGGGAAAAAGTTGGCTTGAATTAGGTACTCTGTAAAATATACTTGGTATGATATTTTTTAGTCTAAAACATTAAATTCATCACATTAAATGGGATAAGACTCATTTAATTTGGCATCTGGAGATTTGAAGGAGTTCTTCAGTATTAAAATCTCTATAACTTTTTCAACTATTATAATCTTTTAAGTGGCCACTGAATTATTTTTACCAAATACTTTGAAGATGAGATAGGTAACAGTTGTGATTGGAGATGAGATAGGTAACAATTATGATGGCTCTGTGTACATAAGGTTGTGTGTTTTTGTGAGTCAAGAGAGAGGGAGGAGAGGAGAAATGGAGAGAGTGAGTGAGAGAAAGTAATAGAGAGAGGGAAAGAGACAGAAAGAGTGAAAGTGAGTTTGTGTATGTGTGTGAGAGAAAGAGAGAAAGAGGAGAGAGAGACAGAGAGAGAGTGAGAGAGAGAGTGAGAGAGAGAGTGAGAGAGAGAGAGAGAGAGAGAGAGAGAGAGAGAGAGAGAGAGAGAGAGAGAGAGAGAGAGAGAGAGAGAAGAAATTCTATCCAGAACTCTGGCACCATTCAGAACAACATTGTTTCACAAAAACTAGAACAGAAGAATTAGCTTCAAGCCACTCACATCTATTGTACCTCCTACAGGGTCAGTATCAACATCTCCCCTAAAGGAGCTAGACTTGATTATAACATTTTTCAAATATAATGCCAGGGGCATTCAAACAGCAAGATGACTTTGATAATTCAAGTAGTCTAATTCAAACACATGGCTCATGAATGAGGGATTACAATATCACAACACACTGTGTAAAAATCTGCTTATAGAGCTCTGCGTGTGTGTGAAAAATTAATTTCATATTAGATAAAGATCCACATGTATCTCCGAACAAATTATTTGGAATACTCAAGCATATGTTCTGCTTTTCTTCTTATGCAATGCAGTAGGAAACTGTATCCCCTGCTGTTTAGTAAACATCAACATGTTTGGGTTCTCACTGAGGGCACTTTATGCCAGATATACAGAGCATGAAAAACAAGGGGTGAAAGGCTGCTGGAACACTTTTTTTTTTCTTTAGCTTCTCTATATGACAGAGTGTGGGCTGTTTTCATTCCACTATTTATTTCAGTAGAATAGACTGTACTATGTATTTTTAAATGTCAATGACGTGTATTTATTTCTCTAACTGCACTCACCACTCTTTGTGGTGAGCTTCATATCATGAGCCAGTCCTTCCAGTCCTCACCTCTCTATTTCTGGGGCATTATTATAGTAATGTCTTTCATTTTTCTTAACTACACTGACAACTATCATGACAACGTCAATGAATGAGAGAAGTAGAATGCCTGTTCTCGGATACAAGCAGGGATTGGGAAGCAGGAAGATAGGGGCCATTAGTGATGGGAATGTTGCACTAGTGAAGGGGGGTGTTCTTTTATATGACTGAAACCCAACTAAAATCATGTGAGTAATCATGGTGTTCAAATAAAGACATTATTAAAAACTACATGTCAATGAGAAAAGATTCCATTTACCCTAAGAATCACAATTATCCCCTTTCCCACCTCATGTGTGCTCTCTATATTCTAAAAAGTAACCTGTAGATAATTTATCTGTAGATAACTGCTAACCATTTACAGCTAAGGTTTTAACTTCTAAGATACCATTGGGTGCTTTTATAATAATTGTACTGGAATTTATGTTATTACAATTAGTGACACTATTTGAAAGACCATAAAATATTTCCATTCTCCTTAAAGGCTATAAAACTGTAATATGACATGCAAATGCATTCAACCTGAATTCTGATCTTTCTCTTGAAGATACTTGTTTTATATATGTTTTCACATATATTGAACTTAGACTTTAAATTAAGATATTTTTAATTACATAGTCAATTCAGTCATTAAATATCTTCATTGCAAATTCTGCTTTCTTTATCATCATTTCAAAGATAATGAACTGATGAAAGCTCAGAATGACATGTAAGCATTGATAAAGTTATTTTTAAATATTGCCAAAACTGTCTTCAATCAATTATCATAACTGATTAAATTTTGACTGAGATTTAAAGTGAATACTATACACTCAGGGTCAGAGTAAGAAAAAATATTACCTGGGCCCAAGATTTAGCACAGCATTAGTACTTTTGCCTTGCATGTGGCAGACCTGGGAGGGACCAGCTTCAATTCCTGGCAATCTATATTGTTCCCCAGCCTGCCAGGGTTGATTTCTGAATGTAGAGCCAAGAGTATCCCCTTAGTGTCTCTGTGTGTGGTCCCCAAAACCAATCAAGTTTAAAAAAAAGAAAAAAATTACAAACTTTCTTTTGCAGTTTTTCTTCAGACACAATGAAAGCATGAATACAAGAAATTTACTTACTGCCAATTAAGAATGAAAACATAATAAAATAAACAGTAAATTATTAAAATTTCATATTATTTAAATAGTTTGAAAAGTCAAATCCAGTTCTCCTTTTTGCAGTATGAAATAAAAACTATTGAACTTAATATATTTTAATAAGGATATCCCAGTAGTATTTAATAGATATGAAGACAGCTCCTTGTGGTTTTTAGGGAGGCATGTTGTACAGAGATGGAACTCAAGGTCTTGCACATAGAAGATTTGCACAAACATTCTACTACTAAAACTCTTTATTTATTCTAACCCTAATATTTATTTTTAAAGGAAATAATTAGGCTCAAAAATATTTTCATTAACTAGTATTTTATGCCACTGTACTTTTGTTTTGTTTTATCAATATGAATATCATAATATTATAACTTAAATAGTGTGCTATCTAGTTAGCATTCAAGTAAATATTAAGGTGTTATGGAATGATTGATACCTTAGAGAAATTTCTACTTAAATTAGTAAGAATGGAGACATAAAAAGTTCAAAATTAATTAGATGTTACTAAGCCAGATCTGATGGTTTCACATATTCTATTTTTATTATTATAGTATTACCAAATTGTTCAAATTCATGTAATACTGGAATGATGTTCAGCATTCTAAGAAGGATTATTACTAGAAAAAATATCTATTTAAAGCTGTAGAGATAGGAAAGCGTATAAAGCAATTGAAAGCAATTGATCTCGGATTAGATTCCTAGCACTACACATATTTCCCTTAGCACTATCAGAAGTGATCCGTGAGCACAGAACCAAGAAACAAGCCCTGAATATACCAGGTGTGGCCTCTAAACCAAACCAAAAAAAAAAAAAGAAAAAGAAAAGTAGACTCCTCTTATTAAAAAATTAAGTTTTATAGTCTAAATAATAATATGATAATAGCAACCTCGCACATTGCATCAAGAAGATTATAGAAGAAAATTTATATAAAAACTCCAAGCTATCCCTGTAAAATATAGTTTACTTGAAACTGAGTGAAAATATATTAACTAAAGGAGAGGAAAATCAGCTTAATTTTCACTTGCCATAAAAATACATATTTCTATGTTAAGTAATACTATTCTATAAGTGGATAATAAATAATCTAACATAAAACATGATTTAAATAAATTTAAATAAGAGCACTTTTACATGGCATTCTCTTCTAAAACCTTTGGCTTTACACCTACAGGTGTGCATTATTACTGAAAATATTTTGTTTCCTTTAAAAGACAAAAGATGATAAATTCTCCCCAAAGTAATAATATAAATGGATAGAAATCTTAAAATTGGAGTAGGCCACAAGCTAGAGAATGAGTTTATCAGCCTTAGAGTAATTGGTTTCAGTGAATGAGTATTTAAGTGTTTCCATTGGGAAAACTTTCCAAAAGTCTGCCCATTTCAACCTTTTAGATGCTTATGAACGTGTTCACATCACTTTTACTCCAGCCTCTCCCTTTCAGTATCATAAACTTATTTTATGTTTAAACCAACACCTTAGCAATGAAACAGCATCTTCATTGGACTGCACTTTTCAAGTGCAAGGTATTTGATGTTCATAGAGAAAAAGAAAGCATTCACCATATTCTCAGAGCCTACATTTTTCTTTCTCTCTTTTTTTTTCTGGGTAACTTCTGTGAATTCAAATACCTTATCTGAAACTATATATTTCAAAACTCAGGAAGAGGAGAAAACTTCTTTATATGTCACTGATTCCTACATATTTTTCACCACAATTTCACTGAAATAAAGTTGAATTTGTTATTGAAACTTGAATTTGTTACACCATCACTTACAGAAGACAAAATATTAATCTAAACTCCCTTTTGTATGATAAGTGATAGAAAAAATCTAATTGATTATTGAATATTTCTATAAATAATTTCACAGATATTATGGCATGCAAAAATTAAAACTGTGCCCTAACTATCCAAAGGACTAAGATGCAATGATTAAACACAGAGAAAAGATGAAAATGTTAAATTCACAAAGAAGATAAAGGCAGAACTTATTAATTAAACACACAACATAAAAACAAATATTAAACATTTTAAAAAGTGGTCCTCAACTGCCTAATTTCATATCAATGATATGATGATTTTGGCTAACATAATTCAGAAACAATGAAGAATCAAACAAGATTTTAGCATTTGTTTAACCTCAATGTAGAATGATAGACTTCAAGCATATTTTAAATCATATTAATTAAAATATAATAATGCATATAGTAAAAGATATATTAAGCAAATATATAGATAAAATTCTTTGGATTAAAAGTTTAAAAAGCATTAATTTAAAAGTTAAGTATAGAGAAAAACAGAAGGTAAAGACTACAGTATAGGACACAAAAATCTCAAAAAAATTGCTTTGTTTCCTACTTTCATTTCTAATAAATATTCTTTTCTAAGTGAAAAGGGTACCATATGCATAAAAGACACTTAAAAGTAGGTATGCACTGATGACTATGGACACATAATACTGTTCCAGGCTATTCAATCGGTGTTGCATGGAGGAGGAAGAGGCATCAGTACAGAAACAATAAATCTTTCATTTGTGAAAACTTCGGCTTCTCCCATGGAGAAGATTGTCACTTTGGAAAACAGAAAGCATATTTTCTGTGATCTAATTTAAAGAGTAGACAGCAGTGACTGATTCTCAATTCAAATGAAGAAATAATGTGTCTAATGCACAATAATTATGTTTCTCCTGTCTTGAATTTTATCTTGTTGAATAGTAGGAATTCCCATTATCAAAACCTCTAGTAGAGGCATTCTCCAGGGCTGTAGAAAAACAAACATGTACAAATCTTAAGCTAATTTTACAGCTGGCTACATAATTGCTTTGGCAACAGTCATGAACCAGCCTTTACTATAAAAATGTATTCTTCTGTAGAAAATGGATTGCTAAAAACAACATGCCTGGAAATGAGGGAGGTAGTGGAATGAGCATGCTTGGTTCCAGGGATTGGCTGTAAATTTTTTTTTCTCCACTTAGAAATCATACCTTAAACATACTCCTACAGGTAGAATAGTTGATAAAAAATATAATACACTTGAAAACATCAAATTACAATCTAGATTTAATTATGTATAATCACATGAATATGCAAAAAATTTTTCACTTTGCTTATTTTAAAAATCACATCGACAAAGAAATATCTCTCGGTTTAAAAATAGAAGCTCTATACATTTTCTGACACCTAGTAGAAACATGATAGGAAATCTAAAAAATGAATTTTGAAGCTATACATCAAACATACACTTGAATAAACTTATTCAATTTGCAATAGGTTGAACAAACACTAGTTCTATAAAATTAAAAAGCAGAACAGGAAATAAAATAATACATTCTTTAGAACTTCCTGACAAATTTAGATAATTTAAATGATTTGGCTTAAAGACAAAAATAATAAAGTTTAGTAGAAATTAATGCAAACAAATTTTGACGCCAAGGACAAATCCAAATCTCTAGGACAGTAGAGGAGAAAAGAAATTGTATTATTGAAGAAAAAATAGCTTCAAATCACTCAATTCCATGCATAGTTGCAATAAATAGAACAAACAATAAGTTGCTGTACTGCACTATTGAACTACTAAAGGATAAATCAAAGTAGAATAATGATAAAACACTGATTGGATTCCTATTGCTTATTATATGACTAGTATTTTTTTTTTGGAAGCTATGGCAAGGGCATTCCTTTTAATGTCCACAAGACACCAAGCACAGCTGTCTAAAAAGCCCCTGGGTACAATCATTCTTTGAAGTTCAAACATCAAACATCATCACTTATGACAGCAACAACTCCAAAATAGAGGAAAAGAGATATGAACCTTTCAAATGGATGGCCCATTGTTAGTAATTGAAAGCTAGCAAGATAAAGCAGAAAGATTTATAGACTTTAACTTTAAAAAAAGTAGAAAATAAAAAATTAAATTATTTTTATAAAAGTAACATCAACCTAAATTTGTATAAGTGATGCCAAAGTGAGCACATCAAGTAAAATATGAGGCCAAATATCTATTCAAATTCAAATAAAACAAATGCTTTACTCAAAATATCTTCCCCATGTACAATATTTTATTTGTCTTAATATAAATGATCCTATTTGCTTCAAACTAGGTCCAGATGTAGTTGCCTTTTCAAGTATATGTGAGGAAGAAAAAATAATCCACCATTCACCTCATAGAAAGACTGACAGGGGAGACTTTTAATTTATATTATACAAAAATAATTGGTAATAGGCGATTGAGTTAGAGTTTATCAAGTTCTTTCACTTAACAGGTCACACTAATTCAGTAAGTGAATTTAAATTTTCTTGATAATTTTCAACATAATGTCATCTTGATAATTGCAAATTCTGAAGACATAATTTGAGATTAACACTAATCTTTGATCATGTGTTCATAGAAAAATTGCTGTACCTTTCTACATATCAGTCATTCTCTTTCTACCAAATGGTAGTGAGATTGAACAGGCAAGACACTATGCTTAGAATCTCATCCAACTTGACCACAAAAAACATAATTTTGTTCTTAACTTGTAAAGGCATAGGCAAAAATACATGTCCTGTGCAACATATCTGAGAATACAGAAGAAAGATGTTAACATAATGAAACACTTTTCAGAAGAAATTGGACTAATCCAACTTTAACCAAATTAAATCTCAGTACAGACCCTTCATCAACTTTCCCACTAATTTTAACACCAAAAGTTAAGCCTTGAGGTGAAGGGCATAATTAGACAGGTATTTGATGATCTACAGTTACTACACAACTGTTTTAAGCTTCTTTATTTACCTTTCTTCTACATGCCTATTGTCACTCCTTTCCAAAGTATATCCATTTAAGTCTTTCACAGTCTTTGCTGTGGGATTCTGTCACAACATGCTGCTCTGTACTATTGTACTCTCTCCTTCATGTTTCAGAAACTTCAATAAATGCTGCTGAGTTACTCAGTAATCTAGTATCAATATATATTTATGCTGACTCCAAAAGAAATTTGAATTATAATAGAGAGTAATATTTTTAGTTGAAAAATAATTCCCCCAAGTTATGACACAGTTGTCTAGAACAGCTTGTCAAACAATAGAATTAGACCACTTACATAATATATAATGTTAAATGCCACTAATTGCACTATTACTAGAATATTATAACATTATTACCTGTGATGATTTTTCCTGGTTTGGAGAGTATTGTTTCTGTATGAAGATTATCTGATCATGTAGATAGAGCAATAGGATATATATAATAATATTCATATATCACCTGAAGATATCAAAAAGGAAGTGACTCTAGATATTTAAAATATTTTTGTACAAAGGCAAAACTATTGATTTTTCAAGCATTTTAGCTCTAAAATCAAAGGGTGTTTTCAATGAATTCTATAAATATTTGTATGTATTTTAAACTCATAATCAACTAAATTAAGTAAAATTTTATAATTTTATAATTGAGAAAGCAAACATGTCCAATGTTAGTGTTCAATAAAGTAGGAAATTTTTATAGATTTATTTACAGTTATTTCAAGCAGTGCTGTGGGAATGTTGCACTGATGAAAGAGGGGTGTTCTTTACATGACTGAATCCCAACTACAATCAGATTTGTAATCAAGGTGTTTAAATAAAGATATTAATTAAAAATAAAACAAAATAGTGTGTTCTTAATTTAGTTGTATTACATGCTTGGCATACTAAATCAATATGTAGTATAATTCATTTTAAAGAAAATTCATTTTTCTAAAACATAAATATCTTGCCTATTAAAACCAGATAATTTTAACCAAATTAAAAATCAGCATTAACAATTAATTTTAGCTTTTCAGATTTATATAATTTTTAAATTAAATAGTACTAAATAAACAGTACTAATAGTACTAATTAAATAGTACTAAAGCATTTCTTTGTGCTTATTGCTTATTTGTCCAAACAGTTTTATCCCGGTTTTAAGCATTAAATGTATCTTGAATACTTCTATTTTTCTTATAATAATTTAGCACATTTTACTTAATGACCAAAGATAGCCTAATTTAACTTTTTCACATTGTGTTCTTTAGAACATTGGTCACCTTTATTGTGTTCTGAAATAATTGCAGTATTTTATGGAAATGATGAAATGTTTTAGCTTATTTAAATGTAAAAAGAAGTACTTCGGGAAAGTTGAAAATTTAAATATCTTTATTCCATATATTTATGTTTGTTCCTCCCTTATTTTAGTCAATTTTATCCACAATGTCAATCATAGGATAGAGTTAGATTTCTTTTTCTTTTTTTTTTTTTTTTTTTTTTTGTGATTTTTGGGTCACACCCGGTAGTGCTCAGGGGTTATTCCTGACTCCAGGCTCAGAAATTGCTCCTGGCAGGCACGGGGGAACCATATGGGGCACCGGGATTCGAACCAATGACCTCCTGCATGAAAGGCAAATGCCTTACCTTCATGCTATTTCTCTAGATTTCTTGTCTTGACTCTGCTATTGATTAGTTCTTCTTGTAGTGCCAGTTTATACTAGCCTTAATCTAGCTGCATCTAACCTGTTGTACTCCACTTTCAGATCTTTTTACTCTTGACTCAGAAAAGTGAGTGAGTGGTGGGATTTGAGAAAAGGCAAAAGAAAATATAACCTAAAAAGAGCCTAAAGGTAAACTTCTTTTATTTTTATTAGGAAATGTCACAATCATAGAAATAAGAGTGCTTATAAAGTAAATGATCTTAAAATATGATAACGTTTGTCATGTTTTTTAAAACATCTATTAGATGATCATCTATTTTTGAAGAGTAACAAGTAAGAGAAATATTACATCAATATAATTCATAAAAATTATTTATCCTCTTCATTTTCTTTCTTATATATGCTAATTCATTAATAAAAATACTAAAAAAAACTTTGTGACCTTTTATCAAATGATAGGTTATATACTATTGCTCAAAAATATTCTTAAAAACATGTATTGTCTTATATGTTGCTACTTAACTCATTATATCTATAACATCATCTATTTCTATGAATAGATTTCAGTAATAAAATTAATTGGTTGTTAATTTTCTCTCAGTACTTTGCATCGTGACCCAGATAAGGTTGTAAATATGTCTGTTTCATGACAAAACGCACCCAATGTGTTCTAATACTACACAACTTAAATTGACTCCTGGTCTGAGAAACAATTTTACTGACCTCAATGGCACCAGAGCTTTCTCCAAGATTCTCTAAACTTGCATAACTCTCACAATATTCAACCAGTATTCTTTGCTCTAATTTCTGGATGACTGTTCATCTGATGCTCCATTCATACTCTACTTTTTCTAGGAGACACATTGTTGCTGTCAGTGTGAACTTGTCTGTCCTTTGAACTAATGTTTTCTATTACAGTTTGAATTTAAACTATGTTCTAGTTTGATTGAAAACTAATATATATATAAATATATATATTTGATATGTTAATATGAAGTGATTATTAAAATGCAGATACATTTGACAGAAAATTTCGGTGTAGAAATTAGGATAAGGATAAAATGTTTATCTCCAAAATAGATAAAATGCTTATTGTCAAAGAAAATATCATTTAGATATTCATAGATAATATATTAATGAGTGCTAAATTAAATATGTAAAGGATATGCTTAATTAATCAGCTATTCTGAATTAATGCATTTTCAGTATTTAAAGTTATGATATAACTGCTTCCATAAGAACACCAAGATTTTTCTTTAAGGTCCAAGTTAATTAAGATTCAAAGAGATGTTATTTTGGCTAGTATACCACTGGCCACCCAGATTCAATCCCCACACCACATATGATCCTCTGAGCCCCAATGGGAGGGAACATTGAGCAGAGAGCCAGGAGTAAGTCATGCTAGATATGGCAGAAAAAAAATCAAACAAACTAAATAAACTAAATAAACAAACAAAAATAAATGTCAAATATGTTTCCCAAAAACATGAACTTTCAGGGCTAAAGATATATCATAATAAGCACAAGGGTGCTTATTTGCAAACAGATCTATTTTTGTTTCCCAACATCCTATTTAGTTTGTGAGCACCTTCAGGAGTGATTCCTGAGTGGAGAGCCACAAGTAACATTACTAAGCATTACTGAGTGAGATTTCCCCCCTTAAAAAAAAAACAAAATATGAAGTTCCTGAGATATCTCAAAAGAATAGAGCACATGTCTTGCATTTCGAAAAGCCTTGAATTTGATTCTTGATAATGTATGATCTTCAACATATAAGATTATGTATAATATTATGTATATTATGCATAATAATAAGATTATAGAAGATTTCACTTAAGGGCATTATTAAATCCTCTAAAGGTTTAATTTTTACCAGACCATTTTATTCTCTACTTGGTACTTATATGAAATTAAGTACTTTGATTTTATCCATGTTACTTGGAAATACACAGAAATAAAATTAAAAGAAGTTAGTGCAACTGTATTGATATAATCTATTATCATTGATACTAGCAAATGAGTATTTCTACTGGATCTTGAGCACTTTGACCCCAGAAATAACTTACAGCTCTTTCACATAGAAATGTTTTTTATCAGAATGAATTTTTATTTAAGGGCACACTGTTAAACTTTTTCCATTTACATAACCTACACTATCAGTTGCACTTGGGATGGTGAACATACTATTTCTTTTCCATTGAATTATTTCAGCAGGAAAGATTTTACTCTGGATTGAACTTCAGTTTAATATGTGTCATATGAACTCAGTACAGTGATCCAACCTAGTCTTATTATCATTTCTGTACTTGGTTAATTTTCTTTTATTTTAACCATTTCACTCATAAAATAAATACTTAAATGTATTTAGTTCTGTGTGTGTTGTGTGCGCACAAGTGTTCAAATGCAAAAATCACTTAGACCAAACTCAAATGGAGGTTTTCAGAACATACCTGAACATTTTCCAAGACTTCACTCTTAGAACTTAGAGGAGAAGGATAATGGGAGAGAGAAACGTCTTTCTTCCTAACTGCTTTCCAACTTCGACTAGAAACATGCACACAATTATATGCTCAGAAAAGGACCGTGAACAAGTGTGGATGGGGCCATAGGTGTTCCCTGGGGTCCGCAGCTGCAGCTTCCACTTCAAGTCTGCTGAGACTTGATACTAAGTGGCTGTGAACAGCCACTGAGGGGTTTGTGTTAGCCAGAGGCCACGAAAGCTGCCATCCCCAGCTGAGTGATTCTCTGTTCAAACTGGGCGTGAGACCAATTTGAACAGAGACTCTGTTTTCTTTGCTCCTTTCAAAGGGCACATTTCTGTGTACTTCCTCATGTGCAGGGGCGAACTGGGAACAATAATATTCATTTATAAAATAAACTATAGTGTTAATTATTACAATTGAGTGTTAGTAAATATCTAAATGGTGTGGTGATATGGAAGAGTGTGATTAGCCAAAGAGCCATATAATCTAGTCCTTTTAAAGTGCACGTATATGAGAAATTATTTCACACTTAGAGACTATATTGCTAAAATCTCAAAGCCACATCAAGCTGTCTAGGTACTCTCTAATTCTTATATCTGGAAATAGATATATCTCTGTGATTGAAGTGCTGTCCTTTCTAACATAATCTTTTGGGCTTTGAATATTTCTTCCTTCGATTCTAATTTGTTTGCCCTCTTTCAAAACCATAATAAAATAATACACACATAAGCATTCATTTTATAGATTATATACAATGCTTATATATATGCACACTCTGATTCTGGGAAAATCTTTCATTATTCTAGACACTCTTCTAGGCAATGCTTTTTTCAGGATTTGTAGTTTTGGCACTCCAATGCCAAGTTCACATCCTGGACGATGCCTTCTATTAGTGGATGTCTGGGCAGTCTCCCAATAAAGCTGAACAGCTTCAATATCATTAGTGGGATGATGGTATTTCAGTTCCTCTTCCTTTCATTCCTCTTTAGTTTACTATCAGTGCCACTGAGCTTAATGAACCAAACCGCCTGCTCATGCATTAAAAACGGAGAAGTGCATTCTGCCATGGATAAAAAATGCTGTTCTATTTTCTACAGCAGACTCCTTTCAACAAATATTAAACTTGAAAGGAAGCATGAAGATATTTGTACAATCAGGATAATTAATAAGTTCTTTGAAAGTTTCAAATAAGGAAAATAATGATTGTAACTGTATAGTGCTCACATAAACAGCACACATTTGTAATAATATTAATTGAGTACTACAGTATTTGTTTCTACAATATTTTGGTACCTGTTATTTAAATAATATATCTACTAAATAATAGTAAACTAACAGAATGATGATTATTAACAGCATTCTTAGGTTATTTATTACCTACACCTTGTATTCATATTAATACTTCACATCATCTCTAGTATCTAAAGAATATACACACTGCTACTTTAACTGTAAAGCATATTATTCATACAACTATAAAAATCTAATTGTAAAATGGAAATGCCATTTTTCTGCACAGTATTTCTATGAGAAAGAAATAGGACCATTCCTTTTTTATTTTTAGTGCCCGAAAATTCACAATATTGATTTTAAATTAAGTCATCATATATATATAAATAATATATATAGAGAGAGCATAGAAAAAGATACTTTCCAATAAAATATGTAGGCAGGACTCTAAAATTTGACCTCATATTTCATAGGACTGAGGTCTTTCTTGCATAGCAAATCAGTGTGAAGCCTTATGGAACTCAGCAGTTAAATACCTCCAGAAATTTCACTATTTTATTTCACTCTGTAATGTCTCACTGTGAAGAAATTGGGAGTATAACTACTTGAAAAGGTCATTGTCTTCAACTGTTTGTTCCCCCCAACTTAGCTTAGCTGCATAATAGGAAATTGATGTTTGAATCACCTAGAGACTTGAGAAGCAAAAGCTTGTACTAGACAGAAGGTGGATTTTTTTTCCCCCAAAATATCCATAGCAAAGGCAGATTTCAGAAAGTCAGGGTAGAGACTAGAAAAGATAAAGTGAAATTGTCTTGTCATTTTTGCCTTTTCTTTTAGCCAACACATTTTTATTTGCATTTTCCCTTCAAGCAATGCACTCCACACTCTGTTAAGAGTTCCCAACATTCAAAACCTCTTAAAAGCAGCTAGGTCTCTCCTTATGGAAACTGTGATTTTCCTACAAGCATTTTCTATAATTGTGCCAAAGAGCTAAAAATAACAATGACATAAGAAGTTTTGCCACAGTGAGAATCACAAGCTCAATTGTAGATGTGAGTCATCATCTTCGCGTTCCAGGAAGATATATCCAGGTTAGGAAATTCACTGTGGTGATTGCTTTCCTCCTGCCTGTGCTGATTGAGATATAAGTCTATGGTATGGTTATCAATAACTGCTAGGAACTCTGGCCATAATCTCACAGATAGCTGTAAAGCACTATCGTATTGAGAAAGTAAATGTGGTAAGAACTGTAACAGGCTGAGGTTTATTGAGAAAGTCCTGATTACTTTGCAGGCTGAGTACTTCTGATGTGGGGCCAAGACTGCACAAAGCAGTTAAAGAATTTATTGAGTTTTATTTAAACTAAATATATATCTAGGCTTCTGCACTTATTTTTCTTCCTTCAGCAGCAGAACATAATTTTGGGGTTTATTTTGAAGTTTCTCTCTGTATTATCCTTTAAGTCATTCAGTACACTTCTCAAGGTCAGGAGGAAGCCTTGGAGAGGTGGTTATTTGTGTTGATTGATTGCTTGTGTAATGCAGATGCCAAGGGGTGCTGCTAAATGAGCTTTTTGTATTTTCTGTGAAGTGACTAAAGGGTGGGGAGAGAAGGACTTGTGAATCCTGTTAACAAGATACATAAAGCCTGCTGCTCCCTGGAGATCTGAGTTCCTTGTATCCTCAACCCCTTGTCACAGAATCCCTGAAAGAATTGAAAACTTTGCCCTCCAATTGCCACTACAAGAAGGGCAGACACTCTGGTTTTGGCATTAAAATAAAAACATTCATCAGTATAGAAGTCACCATATAGAGAGACTCCTCCACCCTTTTTTTCTCCCACTAGACTGTTGCATTCTGAGGAAGTCTCACAAGACATAAAGCAAAGTTCACTCCTGCTGAGATGCTATTCAAGATAACTATGTACATCAGCTGTTGTTGAGAGAATAGGGCAACTGCTCCAATTCTGTGAAGCTGAAATACTGAGTGGGGAGAGGAAGAAAGCATTTTTCTATCTTAGTGTATAGATTTTAATAAAATATGTTCTTGAGAGTAGATTCCTCTAACTTTCCTTTACAATTCGGAGAGCAAAAAGATATGTTAGCAATATAGTCAATGCATGCCTGCTAGGGTATCTGTTTTGCATTTCATAGACTTGATATCTTATTAATATAATGGGATTTTTATAAATTTTGTCACTAATAAAATGTTAGATGGCCCATGTGTAGAAAAGAACTTACTTCCTGTGGGTTTATAATTTCATTTTTTCTCTTGTTCTGTCTATACCAGTGAAAATGATTTCCCAGATACATTTTTTAAACATCACACTTACTTAGCATACAAAGAAATGGTTTTAATACTTTTAAGTTTATTCTGTTGGAAGTAAATTCTCTTAAATTCTGAAAAATTTACACAATTATGGACCCTAATTCAAATGCATTTATTTTTTGTGTATGCAATGGGGGGGCAAAGCCCCCAATAAATAAGGTGTGTACCTTACATACAGCTGGAAGGGCTGAGGATAAGCTAGGGCAAGTAGGTATAATAGGTTTAATTATTAATTAAAACTAACCATGCTTCTAGCTTCTGTTTTTGCTTGCTTTTAGAAAATCTTGAGTTGATTAGTTGACATAAGCTCTGCCATTACAGGCTGCAATTATAAGGTAAAAAGACTAAGTCTGAAGAGGCAGTTAATTTCTAGAACCAGACCTTAGGGGCAGATTATCAGGTATGCCACATCCCCTGCCCTTGCTGACCCTCAAGATAGCCATAAGAACATTCCAGCACAAGATATCTTAGAGGGTCACAAGAGGGAGGAGCTGAAAGGGCTAAGTAAGATATAGCAGATGTTCCTAAAGATTAGAAAGGTATGACTGCATGTATTTACACTGAAAGAGTAACTACCAGTTAGAAAACATGATTTAAAGTTAAGTATTGGAGAACAATATGGATATTGTGAGAATTAAAAACCCATAAAACATAAAGTGGAGCAATAGGTATAGAGTAATAGTAAGATGTAGATTAATGGATTAATGCTATTTCTTTCTTTCTTTTTTATTTATTTTTTTTTTTGTTTTTTCAGGCCATACCTGTTTGATGCTCAGAGGTTACTCCTGGCTAAGCGCTCAGAAATTGCCCCTGGCTTTGGGGGACCATATGGGATGCCGGGGATCAAACCGCGATCTTTCCTTGGCTAGCACTTGCAAGACAGATACCTTACCTCTAGCGCCACCTCGCCGGCCTGATTAATGTTATTTCTTGATTCTGTTACTGGCTTGCCCTGAGCTATAGTATAAGAGACCAGAGACCAGGCTCCCTCCTCCATTAACCCCTGCAACCTGTCACCAAGGAAACAAGGGTCTCCACCCTGCCAGATGAGGACCCACCTGAGGCCATCAGAAGGGTACAGGCCATATCTTAACAGACCATTAGGATGTGGACTAGGGTGACTGAAGTCAAAGGGGGTTTGGGATAATAAAGGAATCGTGCTTTTTTCAGTTTGCATTATTGGATGTTTTTGAATTGTAATAGTTGTGTGAATGAATGTTTGTGTCAATGAAATGTTTGAAGTTTGAAACCTTATTTTCATATTGATTACTATCAAGGACCTTAATTTCTAAGGCTTGGGGTCCTATCAGTGAACCTGCTATGTCAAGAGATGGTGGACCCCAGAGCTCGGGATCAATAAACCTCACGCTGCTGATTACATTCTCTGAAGGTTCGTGGTCTTTATTTGAGGTGGTGGGCTTAACGGACCCTTTTAACACAGCCAATTCAAGTTTGATTCTTGAAATCCCTGAAGACCCTGAGCCTGGCAGGAGTCACCTCTGAGCTCAAAAACCAGGAACACTGCTGAATGTGTCACCAAACTAAATAAACAAACAAACAACACAAAATTCAGATGATACCTTGTCCAGGCACAAATCAGGGTTATATTCCTCTTTTATAGAGCATTGACTTTACAATCTATCTTCTCAGTTTGACAATTTTACAATTCAGAAAAAGTTTTTTATAGGACTCAGGGGCTACTCATGAAATAGACTTTTCCAGAAAGATAGTTTCTTGATCTCCAAGTGAGAAGGAGGTAACCTCTAGATCAGGGGTCCTCAAACTTTTTAAACAGGGGGCCAGTTCACTGTCCCTCAGACCATTGGAGGGTCTGACTATAGTATAAACAAAACTTATGAACTAATTCTTATGCGCACTGCACATATCTTATTTTGCAATGAAGAAACAAAACAGATACAAATACAATATGTCCATGGTTTGAGGACCACTGCTCTAGACAATAAGCAAACACAGAAGCCTGATCATTTTGTTTAACTTTTCACCTAATATCAGTTCAATATTTTTCCTACTAACTCACCTCAATGCTTCACACTTTCCCAAATTTTTTCCAAAGGAGCTGACACCCATCATTCTCCTATATTATCATATTATCTTAGTATCTATGAACTTTTCTTGGCTTATTAATTCTTTCCAGTGCAATTCTTTGACAAAAGTCTCTGATATACTGAATCTTTATCAAATGAAAATATATTTTATTCAACCCTGTGCTAGTCATGCTTTCTTCAAACACTGGTTCTCATTAAAAAGGTATGTGTGTTCTGTCTCAATAATAGGCCTATTCTAAGAGTTTAATAGAAATCAAATCACAGTAGATATATTTTGTATGCTTTTTAAAACAGCTTATTATTGTTGAAATCCATTCTTTATCTTAGTTTTTATTTTTGCAGATTTTAATCATTTGGGGGGCCACACTCTATGGCACAAAGGGATTACCCTATGCCTGTCCTCAAAGATCAATTTCTGTGGTACACAGATGAGATAATAAGTGGTGACAAAGATTGAATTTGAGTCTGATATTTGTCACTTGTCTCTGTCCTCTCTCTGGCTTTCATTCAACCAGCTTCCTGGTATTATTGCATAATATTTTGTTGTATATTATATAAAATATTATTTAAAACATTTACAATTATAGGGGCTGGAGCAAGCCAGTGCAATTTCTGAGTGCATAGCCAGGAGTAAATAACTGAGTGTCATCGGCTGTGGGCCAAAAACCAAAAAAAAAAAAAAATTGACATGTATTATTTCAGTTTGGTTATTTATATTATATACATATATATTTTTTACTTCTGATGGTAATATTATGTTGTTCATTTAAGATATATTTTATTTTGGGATTTACATTGTTAGAATCTAAGATTTAGAATTCACTGTAACCTAAATATTGATGTTAGAATATGGTGTGCTTTTGCTTACAAGTAAATCACTTTGGTTTCTGTATTCTGCTTGCTTAATGAAGTTAACTGCTGTAAACCTGGCTTTGCTGTGACCTAAGTGCAGCCATGACAGGCTGCAGTTTTAAAGTAGAAAGACTAGGCCCAGAGAACAGCCAGTTTCTGGAACCAGCCTTTAAGGATAAATGACAGGAATTATGCCCATAATAGGCTAAACAGCAGCTGACAGATGGCCAGATGACAATCGTACCCTGGGTCTGGGGGCTGCAGCCTACCCAGCTGTCTGTCTGATGCTACATAAAAATTACAACCAATCCTCGCCCAATCTTGTACTAAGGACCAATGATTTTAAAGATCAACCACCCAGAGGCAGGAATTCCCCTAAACTGAGCCTTAGTACCCTTTAAATTTGCCATGTGAGACATTCTAGGGCTCCTCATTTCTTAGAAGCTGTTGGACCACAGCATGCTGAATAAACTCCTTTGTATTTACATTACATTCTGCCTCCGTGGTGGTCTTTTGGGAGGTGGATCCTAGTCCCAAATTCTAACAGTATTAGCCTAAAATTTCTCAGCATTTTTTTCCATTATCATATGATTTTCTGAGCCCAGTGAGAAAAAATTCAAATATAATAACAATAGTGTAGTAAATGAATAAAATATAAAACCCTTTAAAATAATATGTACTAGTCTACAAAATTTTTGTAAAATGCATGTCTATAAATTTCTCAAATTTAGAATCAATTTGAGATTTGCTGATTGTTTCATACTGTCCATTTGTTTTAGATTGACATTATGTCCTAAATACTCATTTTAATAAATGACTTAATTCTGTTCAATAATAAATTGCAAAACAACTTAACTTCTTGGCTAAAAATAATGAAGTGATTTTATAAATATAAAATAGGAGTTTTAAACTAGAGGGTACTATAGATCAATAAAATTTGTAAAACTCTCCCCCAAAGCATGCATTTAAACGTTGCCGCTATTGAATATGAATTAAACTAATGTCATTAGGTATTTAAAGATTTAAACTTCATTTTAGAATTTATTATCAAATATACATGCATGCAGGCTATTTATATTGTCACTGAGTGAAATGATCTGGGTACTTGTTCAAGAAATGTTATATGGACAATAAATACTCTGTATCTTTTGTAGCTAGAGAAAAGATTCTTAGTAAAATTTTGAACATAATGTCAAATATTTACTGTAATTTTAATATAATATTAAGTATTTAAGATAGAGAATTAAAAAATTATATATATTTAGAAAGTATTCTCATTCACTGCTGCTTGGATTACAATCTAGTCCAGCCTTTCTTGTAAACAATATGGAGGCTCCTCAAAAAACTGTAAGTTAGAGATATTCCCTAGAAACACAAAAACACAATACAAAATGCTCTCTGCACTCCTATGTTCATTAAAGCTCTATTTACAATACCAAGAATCTGGAAACAACCCAGATGCTCAACAATAGAAGATTGCTAGTTAAAAAAATGTGGTACATATACATTACACAGCTGTCAGGAAATATGAAGTCATAAATTTTCCTATATATAGATAGACATGGAAACTATTATGTGGTGTGAAATGAGTTAGAGGGAGAGAGATAGACACAGAATAGTTTCACTCATCTGTGGTATTTAAGAAAAATAAAAAATAGTATGGTATTAATTTCCAGAGACAATAGAGATGAGGTTTGAAAGGACCAGCCCATAATATGGAGCTTACCACAAAGATTGGTGAGAGCAGTTAGAGAAATAACTACACCAACAACTATCACGACAATGGTAGCGAATGAAAGAAATAAAATGCCTATCTCAAAGGGAGGTAAGGGGTGGGAGAGAAGAAAGACGGGGACATTGCTGGTGGGAAGATTGTACTGATAAAGAAGGCGTAATTTTTTATTACTGAAACCCAACTACACACATGTATGTAACCATGGTGCTTAAATAAAGGTATTAATAAAAATAAAGCTAACAAATCTAAAAAATAAAATGTTAAATAATTAGTAACATTTCTGTCTAGTTAAGTTAATATATACATTTAATCTGCAATTTTATAAATAGTGCATGCCAATTATATATCATTAAATATATTATCTAAAATGTATGATAGAACTAGAAATTTTTTTGTTTGTTTTTGGGTCACATTTGGCTGCACCTAGGGTTACTCCTTGCTCTGTGCTTAGAAATAGCTCTGTGGTACATATACACAATGGAATATTATGCAGCCGTCAGGAGAGATGAAGTCATAAAATTTTCCTATACATGGATGTATATGGAATCTATCATGCTGAGTGAAATAAGTCAGGGGGAGAGAGAGACACACCGAATAGTCTCACTCATCTATGGGTTTTAAGAAAAATAAAAGTCGTTTTTGCAACAATCGTCAGAGGCAATGAGAGGAGGGCTGAAACTCCCAGCTCATTTCATGAAGCTCACCACACAGAGTGGTGAGTGCAGTTATAGAAATAAGTACACAGAGAACTACCATAAGCATGTGAATGAATGAGGGAACTAGAAAGTCTATCTGAAGTACACGTGGGGGTGGGGTGGATGGAGGGAGATTTGGGACATTGGTGGTGGGAATATTGCACTGGTGAAGGGAGTGTTCTTTACATGATTGAAGCCTAATCACAATCATATTTGTAATCAAGATATTAAAATAAAGAAAAAAATAGCTCTTGACAGCCAAGAATTCCAAAGATTCAGATTTCTTGAACACTGATTTGGATCTACCCCATCACTACAGAAGTTTTTACTTTTATAATGAACGTATATGGGGAACAAACATACACATTGATACTATCAAAATTACAAGGTCAGGTGCCCTTTTTATTCTTTTTTTTGACATGTATTTATTCTTAAAATGGAGCTACTTTGGATGGTTCTAGAATCTTAATCTTAAATGCTGTCCCCAAGTGCTGAGTCTTATCTAAGGGTTTCGAATATGTGCTGTCTAGCTCAACAAAGCCAGGTGTGTCTTAGTATAAGCTAAGGTGTGTGATTCCTGTGAAACTTCTCAACTAAGAAGATGTTTATGCACTATGGCCAGGAGCATTGTCCATGTTTGTGAGTAACACAGCAACACATAGCTTGTTGAATGTTCACAAACTCCATGGTAAAATAAATGTGATACCCTCATCATCATGTACTTAAGCACCACAGCTAAAAGAGTCTTCACTGAGAAGCATAGAGACTGATTAAATGAGCACTGTGACCAGATGTCTTCTCTGGTGATTCCTAGAATAATGTGATCATTGGTTATTGTAATGACAATAAAAACAAAAAAAAAAAGGGGAAGAAAGAAAAGAGAAAATTCAATCTTATTTTAACTCTTTAAATTTCTAGATGAAAATAAATTCAATTATATCATAGATCATCTTTTACCATCAAGGCTAATGCTATCAAAATGTGTTATAAGGAATATACTATTAAGAATTTCTTAAATATGGGCCTCAGAGAGATAGCACAGCGACATTTGCCTTGCAAGCAGCCGATCCAGGACCAAAGGTGGTTGGTTCGAATCCTGGTGTCCCATATGGTCCCCTGTGCCTGCCAGGAGCTATTTCTGAGCAGACAGCCAGGAGTAACCCCTGACCACCGCCGGGTGTGACCCAAAAATAAAAAAAATTCCTTAAATATGATGTTATAATTCAATTATTTTACAGGTTAGTGTAAATATGTTAATCAATTTTAGTTGGTTAAGCAAATTAAAATGTTCATCTTATTACAAATTAATAACTTAAGTTATTTAGGATAGGGTACTCCTTGTACCACATGCTTATTTATAAGAAACATCTATTTTTGTTTCTGTGTTTTAGAGCCAAAACAACAATGATTAAGGATTACACGTGTCTCTATGCTTGCTGAGGTTTTACTCCTGGCAGTGCTTAAGAGACTCTGTGTAGTGTCAGGATCTAAATGACATTTGCTGATTGGAAGAGAAAAACCCTACCAAGTGTCCAATATCTCCGAATCAAGGGATATCTTATGAGTCAACTTATCTCTAAGTTAAACATAGTCCTAAGTTTTAAAGTTTGAATTTAGTCTCACAAGAAAGATAAATGATGATGTGAAGGAGTGTTGTGTTATAGGTTATATTGTGAAGCTAAAGAATGCCTTTCACTCAATGCTGGAACTGCTACCATCTTTATCAGCAGTAGTTGCTATGAACATACTCTGTAGCTCTACGTTTTCTGATTGTTAATTATGCATCCCTTATTTTCTGTGTTACTATGTGCATGCCACTTACCTTTGTATCGAGCTTTTCTTTTGCTATATTAATTTTATGTTTATTGTCCTCTTCTCTCTTGGTTGGGCCAATATTGAGATATTTAATATCTCAATAAATTAAGCATGTCTGTATATTATACAATAGTTAAATATGAGACTTCCTAGTAAGTTCACTCATTAGTAACATCTAATGGTGCCCAATCTTCTGAAAACCTGTAAGTCTATGTTACCACCATATGGTAGGTAACATAGCCTGATGTACATTAATCACAAGAATATGCAACTTCAGTTGAGTTGTAAAATGCCATGTGTCAGATGTATTTTTTTCTCAGTGTCACTATTTGATATTAGTTATTGTCATTTCCTGTGTAGCATCTATGCTGATCCAAGAGTTATTTATTTATATCTTTCTAAAGTCAGCTTTTTGGTCATCTTGTTATATCTTCAGGATCCTTCAGTAAAAGGTGCTATAGTTTTCACTTGTTTAAAAGGATCTTCATCTCTCTTTGTAGACTTCATTCTCTCTCTGAACAGCTGCATCACAGCTGTCACTGTGAATGGCAAAGATGTCTTTGACTGATAAACCTATGCCTGTGGCACACAGAGTGTCTTCAAGCAACTAATTAGAAGGAACTGGGCACAGCAAGGTTTGGCGCTGTCTATCAAGCTTGTGACCATTGCTGACACCATCAACAAATCTGTCAAAGGCAGCTCTTCCTGTGAATAAAACCATATCTACTTGTTACGTGGTGAGTAAGGAAGTTGCTGAATGTATTTAATAAAATAAAAAAGAGGTGATGCTCTTTTTTTATACAGGGGGCAGTAGTTGAAAAAAAACATTGAGAAGTTAGAAAATTTTTATCTATTGCTGGAACAAAGAACATGCAACATAAAAAAATTACCATGAATTTTCAATGGATAAATTGTAAGGTCACCAAAATTGTTAAAGTAGCATTTATTTTCTGGAGGAAACATGTTTAATGTGATTAATGGTAATGGACTATTATTGACAACATTAAAAACCAAGTAGTCATATTAATATATATCCTATATCACACATTATATATAAAATAATGAGGTTGAAAATCTACAAATATAAATTTAAAATTAAATATCTGGAAATATATCTATGCATCTTTGAGGTAAAATTATTTAAAAATTTTAAAATCAGATCTATTGAACCTTACATTGAAACATTATTCACATTAACTAAGGATGTATTTAGATAATAAGTAAGAAACAAAAATCTGAGAACTACTGTCATTGTAAATTTAAACCCAACACAAAGTTATGATGCCTGAGTCAGGAAAAAGCTCTTATTTGGAGCCAGACAAGAATCTGAACTGTAAAGAAAAAAAACCTGATAACATTCTGAAACCTGTGATGCTTTCTCTAACATAATATCTTCACCCATGTATTCTAAAAAACATTTTCACTTTCCATTACCATATATCGTACATCCCTGTTTTTCATCAGGTAAGCTACTTTAAGTCTGGTATAAGTATTGCTGCTTTTTCCTATGATGTCAAATTGCTCCTTTTAGAAGTTCATGAATTTTCAGTACTCTTACTCTAGAAATCTTGCACTTTATAGTAATCTATTGAATGTAAAACTGTAGACACTTAGATTAACATCTGAGATACAAGGATTCATGTTTGCCAATGTACTTAGACTCTAACATAATAGTGTCCATTGAATTTTACAGAATAAGTATTTGTGGAGAGAAGTAACAGAGGGCATAAAACAAAAAGAAGAAAGAGACAGAAAAAGCACTAATAAATATTTTTAAACAGCAGTAATAAAAATAATAATAGTATTTAACTGCATTGTAGTTTTTCTTACTCTTTTTCTTATACTCTCCTCTACCTTTCCACTTGATACAGTATATTTTATATAGTATTTCCATCAAATGCCACAATTGGATTTATTATAAATCCAAATTTCTGTTAACACAGAAATATTTATTTTATTAAAATATATTCCCCACTGTGGTCAGATTTATAGCAGTGGACCATCCCCTGTTATCTTATTCAACCATCTGCACTGGTAAATTTCATTTTTTGCAATGACTGCCACATTTACAGAGTCTGGCAGCTAAAATTCACACTTATTTTATAACTTCCACCAATCTCCCTAACTCTTGAGAGCTAAGATTTTCATCTGACATTGATTTTTGGATTTCATTGCTACAAGGGAAAGTCTTATCTCAAAAATTCATACACTGAACACTAGGCCATTTTGTAAAAATACTTTAGCTCAAGCATCAAAAACAGTGACAGGGTACAGCTACTCATTTTGAGATGCAGCTTTTTCTGAATTCCAATAACTGTGAGACATTTTCCAACACACTTAGAATATAGACTCTGAAACCCTTTCCTCATATTCTATGCTGTTTCTTACAAAAGGAGCACAGAAAAAGCTAGTAAAGATACAATAGTGAAACATGTAGGTCAAAAATCTCTGAGAACTAATATACATGTATATATTCAATTAAAATAATAATTTTTGTTTATTACAAATTATTTATATAATGAGCTAAAGCCTACCAGGAAGAGAAAGTTTGAATATAACAATAGAAATTCCTTACCTTACTTGAAACCTAATTTAAGAAAAAATAGTCACATTTAATTTTTTTGTCAATTTTTAAAAAGCTTAAAGGAAGAGTCATTATTTAAATTTTTTCAATTTTGTAAAATCTAGCTAATTATTGTACTGATTAACTAATTATTTAACCTTAAGCCTTGCCTTCTTTTTTTTTTTTTTGTAATATGGTTTTAAAGTCAGTATGTCTCCAGATGCCAACACCATTTCATAGTAATTAAACAGGAAGATTCTAAAGACATGTCGCTGTGACTATTTTGACTTATTGTTTTTTTTTTCCAAGTCACAGTCATTTGTGCTAATGGCTTATTCCTGTTTTGGAAATAAGGGACTACACTCGGTGAGACTCTAGGGACAATATGGGCAATTTAAAAAACATTTAAAAAAAAGATGAAATCTGGGATGGTCTCATTTAAGACAATTAATTCCCTTACATACTAACACTACTGCCTGAAATTTAGTGCTCTGTAGAAAAAGAAAAGGCAAAGAGGAGGAGGAGAAGGAGGAGGAGGGGGAGGGGGAGCAAGAAGGGAAGGAGGAGGAGGGGGAAGGGGAGGAGGAGGGGGAGGAGGAGGAGGAGGGGGAGGAGGAGGAGGAGGGGGGAGAAGCAGAAGAAGATGAAGATGAAGAAGAGAAGAAGAAGAAGAAGAAGAAGAAGAAGAAGAAGAAGAAGAAGAAGAAGAAGAAGAAGAAGAAGAAGAAGAAGAAGAGGAAGCATAAGAGAAGTGTAAAAGGAGAGAAGCAAGAGCAGAATACTAAAGATAATTTCAAAGATTAATTCTTAGTAATCAGTCCTCATATACACAAAGGATAGTTTTTTTGGGGTAATCACAGAATAAATCTGTCCAAAACATCATTTTATTCTTGCCTACCTTAATTATTTTTTTCAAAAAAAAGTTTCTTAACCAAATTTATTCTATTAATTAAACTAATTATTTGACCTATACTAAAAATGAATCTTAAAATATGAAAAAATAATTATAGTTAACAATAAAATATTTCAATAACTTTATAATAATAGTATTGAAAACTAACCACTATTCTTATGCATGTTAATAGATATACATGTATATAATCATAATGTAAACTGTTCATCATCTTACTACAAATCATATTATGACTAGTTAATGTGTGCAATGGTATAATTTATAAAGACAACATTCCTGAAAAATTATAAAGCTTCATTATACAATTAAACTTATCACTTTTGAATTACATTCTTGAAAATTATTTAAAAAGAAAAATATAAGCTATGTATCACACCACATATTTTTTAAATAAAATTCATGAGGTTTCTAAAGTCACCCATGTTTTAATAATTTCTACTGCAATATCTCTAGAAACATAAAAAATATATTTGCATATCTCTAAATTTTACTGGAGTGAATTCAGAAAGATAAATCATAAAGGGTATGTTTTTGAATTCATACAAGAAAACAAATGATCATGGGTTAGAAAAAATATGTTTTAAGCAATGGTTAGTAGTAATCCTAAATTTATATTAAGTTTATATTTAGCAACATTATATCTGTATCTTAATTGAGTGTTAAAGAAGCAATATTTTTTTCAAAAAATAGCAACTTTTATATCACTTAATAAAAAGAATTAATCAAACTAAATTTACTCCAAAAATGCTTCTTTTTTTTGAATAGTTAAAAATTAATGTTTACCTTTAAAGGCAATAACTTTATAGTATAGATGAGTCAAAGGACATTTACATTATTAGATATTTGCTCCAATATTAGTTTTCTTAAAAATATTAAAATAAATACAATGCCAGAAAATGAAAATGTTATAGTTAACCCAGAGTATTTAAAAATCACTTGTAAACTGAATATTTCTTGTATAAACAAGGTCTCTATAGAGATATTGCATACCTCGTAATGGCTTTCTTCATTCTCCTGAATGTGGAAACCCGCAGAGCTGGGACATTTCTGAGGAGTGACAGGAATATTGTCACTTTTGCTGTGTGAGTTACACTGAAAGAGATTACCAAATAATTGTGACAAACTACTCCATATTTAGTGTGTCTATTGAGACACATGTTTGTTTGCTTAATTTAATAAAGGTGTGTTATTTGAACTAATAAGGGTCTACCTCATAGGGACATGCACTAATACACAGCATTTATAAAGGGATCAAGATGTTCCCAGATAAATAAATTGTCAAAATATTTTAAGTAAGATTAAAGAAAGATACAGTGTGGTACTTTTGTCTTTTCTTTTTTAAAATGGTATTTATTTATGACACATAATTTAGGTAGTTAAGTCCTATATTGTGCTATGACTAGTGAGTTATTTTTCGATGCTTGATCTATCTTATAAATATATTTTCCTGTGACTCAGGTATATAATTGCCACTGAAAAATAAAGAAAATGAGACATTTTCTTTAAAATAAATAAAGTGAGGCAGCTTTTTCCAAAGTTGGAATATTACATACTTATCTATAAATAAATAAAACTGAGAAACTAAGGTCTTAAAATATTAATTAACCTTTAATTTGTTACTGAGTGTAGTTAGAAAACATAGATTGAAATAACTCACTTGAAGATAGAGAATTGTAAAACAAAAAAATATTTAGGTAAAGTTTGACTTCACACTGAAAATTTTGACTGTTTTCCTATTCTTTAGAAGATTGTTAGTGAAAAAAAATAAAAAAAGATTGTTAATGCAAATATAAGATGTAATCACTTCTAATACTCAAGTTCCTCTTAAATATCTTATTAAAAATCAAACAATAAATATCAATAGGTATTTCTGCTGGCAATCTATTGATCATATTATGATGATTTTAGGTTTTATTCTAATAAAAAGACATGAACTCAGGAAAGTATTAATCATTGTACTCTTTCATACGTCTAAACATACTTATGCTGGAATTTTTAGGACTTAGTTTGGAAGATAATATATTTAAAATCAGTATATTATATTTTCTATTCACTAATAAAATTTACTTTAATCTATATGAAAGAAAAATTTGATATTAGTTCATTCTCAAAGACACATTTTATTATTCCTATGGTTCTAACCCCAAAAGTGCTTAGAGCCTATAGCTGGCACAATGCTTAAAGCTGACTTTTAGTAATCCCTGGGAATAATATGAAGTGCAAGAGTACTAAAATAACTACAATTGGCAGTATACAAAGTAAGGATCTGGATCTTACCCCAAGTACTATCTCTATGGCTACCCCAAAGATGTTTTAGAAAGCAAATTAGTTTTAGAAAGGGGCACACTGAGCTCAGTGTATTTTAGCTGCCACAGAAAAGTGGTAAGCACATAAAAAGTCATTACAAATATTTGTTATAAAATTATTCACTTTTAAAATTTACATTTCGGGGTTGGAGAGATAGCATGGAGGTAAGGAGTTTGCCTTGTATGCAGAAGGACTGTGGTTCGAATACCAGCATCCCATATGGTCCCCCATGCCTGCCAGGGGTGATTTCTGAGCCTAGAGCCGGGAGTAACTCCTGAGCGCTGCCGGGTGTGACCCAAAAACCCAAAATAAATAAATAAAAATAAAAAATAAAATAAAATTTACATTTCAGTTGCTCTTTGTTCAGAGAGAAATTTAAAGGCATGACTTTCTTTTCCTTTTTTTTTGAGTGGTCATATTATCAGTGCTCAGAGTTTACTACTTTCTACACTCTGGGACTATATGTTGTGAGTCGTCTCTGGGGAATATTTTCAGTGGCTAGGATGGAATTTTGGTTAGATCCACATAAGGCAAAGTCTTATCCAGGTACTATCTCTCTGCCTATTTATTTATTTGTTTGTTTATTTTGGTTTTTTAGTTTTGGGCCACAACCTGTGACGCTCAGGGGTTACTCCTGGCTATGCACTCAGAAATCCCTCCTGGCTTGAGAGACTATATGGGACGCAGGGGTGGGAGAACAAACCATGGGTCTGTTCTAGATTAGCTTATGCAAGGCAAACATGCTACCACTTGCATCACCACTCCAACCCCTTTCTGTCCTTTTAGATCAGACTCAACCCGAATCCATTTTAGATACTTTTTGGTATGGAAAAACAAATAAATTTTATTCCCATTCATCCTATATTGATATCATACCACAATTTTGCAAAACTTACACTTTCCAGGAACACATTAATGAATAATTAAACGAATGACTATTGGCATTTTGCCTATTTTAGCAACCTAAGTAACTTTCAGATGTAGATGATCAAATGTGCTATATCTGTGTTAATGTTATAATATATCTAATTCATCAGAAGAAACCACTATTAATTATGAAAACTTGTCCTTTTCTCTCCACATTGGCACCCTTGGCTTTCTTGGGAAAAAATAAGAAAGAAAAAAAAGATATTTAGATCATAAAACTGTTATTTTCTTCTGTGATGTTCCTAGACATTTTAATCACTCAGTTCCTGTCCCTAGCCTCTTCTCATATCTATGCATGCTGATTAATCGTTTTAAAACATCTCATGTATTATGCAGTTTTTCTCCCTAGAAACATTTCCTCAATTCCTGTGGCCCAGCAGATCTGCTCCCTGACTGTATATTAGAATTACCTGGAGAGATTAAAAAAAAAAAAAAAGTAAACGACTGATCCCCACCTAAATCGGATAAAATAGACATCAGCCAACATTATCTTTAAAATAGCCAGGCAAGCCTAATGTCAGTTGAGTTTATGTTAACATATCTTTGTCTAGTCTTCAGGGCACTATAATGAATTTGATCTCTCTGGCCATTTTTATATGATCTTCTCCATAGAATTTATTCTTCCTTTCCATATTGAAGCTGATATAGTAGGTGATTTTTAATTTATGAATTTATCATATGACTATTCTGGAAAAAGTGTGTCATTGCATAAGCATTCAAAGTTTAACATAATTTTTAAATGCACTACATACACACACAAATCAAGAAACTCTGTAGAGAGGTAGAGATGTAGAATAAATAATTTTTCTTTACTAAAGAAGTGTGATAGGATTTAGATACATCTAATACTACATTAGAGCATTTCAAGTGACAAGAGCCTGGCTATTTCTATTCTGCAATTATCTTCCTTAAAGAGGACAAAATTGCTCTTTTATTCACATATTCTATTCTGTTTGTTCATTTGTTTGATCCTTAGACATTAACTGAGTGCATGCTGTCAAGATTTTACTGTTTAGAAGATATCAATTATAGTCTGCTATATTCTGATTTAACAGTGAAAGTAAACATGAAATTAAATAATCAAAATTGTATATAAAAATGCTACATAAAATATATGGTCACTAAGGAACATAGATAAGAAAATGATTAGATCCTTGGGTACAATAATTATGCAGATGCTTTTTTAAAATTATTTTATTTGTTTTGTTTTGGAGACACACCCATTGGTGCTCAAGGGTTGCTCCTGGTTTGCACTCAGAAATCATTCCTGGCAAGTTCAGAGAGCCATATTGAATGCCTGAGATCCAACTCAGGTCAGCAGCATGAATGGCAAATGACCTACCTGCTGAGATATCTCTGGGCCCTAATTGTGCAGTCTAAATAAATGAGCCAGAAAGAGAATCAGGTTAGCAAGAATTCACAGTAGAAGGAACAGAATCTGCAAAGACTAAATAATTTTAATTCTCATGACTTTTCTTGTGAGCCGATGTAGTTTAACTGTGTTTTCAGCATAGTGTGTGAGAATTTATTTGAAGGTAGGTAGGAGCAGGTCACTGAATTTAGCATTAAAGCCGATGATAAGAATTTATAGAATTGGGGTATGGAGAGACAGGATGGAGTAAGGCATTTGCCTTCCATGCAGAAAGGACAGTGGTTCGAATCCCAGCATCCCATATGGTCCCCTGCGCCTGCCAGGAGCGATTTTCGAGCGTACAGCCAGAAGTAACCCTTGAGAGCTGCCAGGTGTGACCCAAAAACCAAAAACCAAAAAACTGGGTGTGACCCAAAAACCAAAAAAAAAAAAAAAGAATTTATAGAATTGAATTTAGTATAGCAAGTGACATTCAAATAATGATTTACATATTTTACATGCAGTAACAGTGACAAGGGTGATTGTCATGAGTTCCTTTCTCCTAACTTTTTTTAAGCATATGCAATCTAAAAATATTAATTGCATTTATAGTATCACTCTGATACATGTCGCTTCATGTCCCCATGAATCTTTCTTTCCTATGTCTAATTCATGAGACATTTATACACCAATGAATGGAATCAAAAGAAAACCGATTACCCAGTATTCCTTCCTTATTTTTAAAATTCCTTTGTATTATGATCAATTTGCCTCTGCTGTTTCCAAATCTATGAAATATAGCAAAAAAAAAAGAACACAAAATAATATTTTGAGATAAAGTGCTTTAGTCTACATTTTTTAAAAAAAATTAATAACCAAATCATTAAATCACTGTAAATGATATTGAACTAGTTCCCATGCCAGCTTGATATATTTAATATTGAAAGAAAATTTCTTCTGAGAGTATTAGGAATTTTACCCACTGAAAACTATTTGCCTAATCGATTTGGTTTTTTTTTGGCCTCACCTGGTGTCGCTCAGGGCTTCCTCCTGAAATCGCTCAGAAATTGCTCCTGACAAAACTACGCATGCCCAGTGGGGCCCAACTGTGAAAAATTGTGAGTGTTGCCTGTGTGTGTCTGTCTACTGTCCTGTCACATGAACCTCTTGGGAGTGGGCTGAAAAGAGGTTCCAGAAAACTCGCTCTCCCAGAGGCCCATTCTAGGGCGGGAACACCAAGGAACTGCTCCATAACGTGAAAACTGGCTATAAGCAGTACTTTGCAGAAGCCAGTTCCCCAGTTTGTGACATCAGGCTGGGAAAATTCTGGGAAAATCTACAAAACTACACCTGCCAAGTGGGGCCCAACTGTGAAAAATTGTGAGTGCTGCCTGTGTGTGTCTGTCTACTGTCCTGTCACATGAACCACTTGGGAGTGGGCCGAAAAGAGGCTCCAGAAAACTCGCTCTCTCAGAGGCCCATTCTAGGGCGGGAATGCCAAGGAACTGCTCCATAACTTGAAAACCGGCTCTAAGCAGTTCTTTGCAGAAGCCAGGTACTCAGTTTGTGACATCAGGCTGGGAAAATCTACAAAAGTACACCTGCCTAGTGGGGCCTAACAGTGAAAAATTGTGAGTGCTGCCTGTGTGTGTCTGTCTACTGTCCTGTTGCATGAACCTCTTGGGAGTGGGCCAAAAAGAGGCTCCAGAAAACTCGCTCTCCCAGAGGCCCATTCTAGGGCGAGAATGCTCCAGAAGAGTACTTTGGCCCCGCTTCGCTACACGGCTGTACGCTCTTTCTAAGGAAAGAACACCATCGCAACAAAAAGAAAAAATCACACTAAGAACTGTGCTGGATCACTGAAGCCCAGCATTTCTGCCCAGACTGTCTTCTGGGCTGCATGCTCACGCCTCTGATTTCATCCTGTGTGAGGCTTCATTCACAGAGGACTCCCCTCCCTTGGAGGCAAGTTGACCCATTCAGAAAGGGCGGAGCCAGAGGAGTGTGGCTGCCTACATCATTTAGCCAATGAATACCACCAAAACATGTAGAAAAACCCACAATACAAGTGTGACAATGGGGAAAAAAGCAGGCCAGCATCAGACATAGAGAATGAAGATGACAATTCTGATGACCAGATAATGACCAACCAACTAATCAACCTCTCAGATAAGGACTTTAGACAAGCAATATGGAAGATGCTCAAAGAACTCAAAGAAGCCATGGATCGAGTTAAATAGAACACTAATAAGAACCAAGAAAATATGAAGACAGAAATCACAAAACTCCAAACTGAAATAAAATGTCAACTAACAGGCTTGAAAAACTCAGTAAACGAAGTGAATGACAAAATGAATAAGCTCTGGGACAGGGTATCAGAAGCTGAGAATAGACTTGGTGCTGTGGAAGATGAGATACATAACAATTCCATACAGCGAGAGAGACTGGAAAAAATACTTAAAGCAAATGGACAGTGGAAACAGACAGTGGAAAAATTAGTCAAAGAATGGGAACAGATGAAAATACAAGTCTATGATAAATTCAACAGAAACAACTTAAGAATCATTGAAGTCCCAGAGACCCAGGATAAAAATTTCCAGGAAGAATCAACAGTCAAGAACTTCATTAAAAAGAAACATCCAGAGCTAAAGAATATATGTGCTCAAATCCTGCAAGCTCAAAGATACCAACCAAAAGAGACCCCAGAAAAAATACCCCAAGACACATCCTAGTCACAATGACAAATCCCACAGATAGAGACAGAATTCTGAAAACAGCAAGATCAAAAAAGGAAATTACGGGGCCGGGCGGTGGCGCTAAAGGTAAGGTGCGCCTGCCTTGCCTGCGCCAGCCTTGGACGGACCGCGGTTCGATCCCCCGGTGTCCCATATGGTCCCCCAAGCCAGGAGCAACTTCTGAGCGCATAGCCAGGAGTAACCCCTGAGTGTTACCGGGTGTAGCCCAAAAACCAAAAAAAAAAAAAAAGGAAATTACATTCAGGGGAGCATCCTTGAGATTTACAGCAGACCTGTCACCAGAAACACTCAAGGCCATAAAGCAGTGGTGGGAGTGACAAGACTGAATGAAATGAATGCTTCACTTAGAATACTTTACCCAGCAAAACTCACTTTCCGGTTTGACTGAAGAATACATGGTTTCACAGACAAAAAACAGCTCAGAAACTTTGCAGATTCGAAACCAGTCTTAATAGAAAAACTGAAAGACCTAATTTAACACAAGACTAACCAAAAGACAAACCAAATTTCAATATAAAGATGGCATTAAGTCCCAGGACAATTCTTTCTCTCAACGTCAATGGACTAAATGCACCAGTTAAGAGACACAGAGTGGCTAAATGGATCAAAAAACTCAATCCAACCTTCTGCTGCCTACTAGAAACGCACCTGAATAGTCAAAACAAACATAGACTCAAAATAAAGGGCTGGAGAAAAATTATCCAAGCAAACAACACCCATAAAAAAGCTGGAGTGGCCATACTAATATCAGAGAATGCAAACTTTATACTCAGGAAGGTTATAAGGGACAAAGATGGATGTTTTATATTAATCAAGGGGTATGTAGAGCAGGAAGAAATAACTCTCCTAAACATATATGCACCGAATGAGGGACCAGCAAAATATTTAATACAATTGCTGACAAATCTGAAAAATAACATCAATAACAACACAATAATAGTGGGGGAACTCAATATAGCTTTGTCAACTCTGGATAGGTCAACCAGACTGATATCCAACAAGAATATACTAGACCTGAGGAGAGAAATGGAAGACAGAGACCTAGTGGATATATATAAGACACTCCATCCCCAGAAACCTGGGTACACATTCTTCTCCAATGTACATGGGACATTCTCCAGGATAGACTACATGCTGGCACATAAAGCATACCTCCATAATATCAAGAGGATAAAAATTTTGCAGGCTAACTTCGCTAACCACAAGGCTCTGAAATTATATGTGAATTCCAAAAGGACACAGAAGAAAAAAATTAACTCCTGGAAGTTAAACAGAGATGCTACGAAAAAAAAAAATTACAGACCAATATCGTGATGAATGCAGATGCAAAGATCCTCAACAAAATCCTGGCAAATAGGATTCAATGCCTCATTAAGAAGATTATCCACTACGATCAAGTAGGTTTCATCCCCTAATTAAAGGATGGTTTAATATAATACACAACATCAACAACAAGAAAAATGAAACCCACATGATCATATCAATAGATGCAGAGAAAGCATTTGATAAGGTCCAACACCCATTCTTAATCAAAAGTCTCAGCAAGATGGGAATGGAAGGAACCTTTCTCAATATAGTTAAGGCCATCTACCACAAGCCAGTGGCAAATATTATTGTCAATGGAGAAAAACTAAAAGCCTTCCCTCTAAATTCTGGCACAAGACAAGGCTGTCCTCTCTTACCACTCCTATTCAACATAGCACTGGAATTACTCGCTATAGCAATTAGGCAAGAAAAAATATCAAGGGAAAGCAGATAGAAAAGGAAGAAGTCAAGCTCTCACTCTTTGCAGATGACATGATACTCTACTTAGAACACCCTAAGGACTCTATGAAAAAGCTTCTAGAAACAATAGACTCATATAGCAAGGTGGCAGGCTACAAAATTAACACACAAAAATCAATGGCCTTTCTTTACACCTATAGTAATAAGGAAGAAATGGACATTAAGAAAACAACCCCATTCACAATAGTGCCACACAAACTCAAATATCTTGGAATCAACTTGACTAAAAATGTGAAGAACCTATATAAAGAAAACTAAAAAACTCTCCTCCAAGATATAAGTGAGGACACGCGGAAATGGAAACACATACCCTGCTCATGGATTGGAAGAATTAACATAATCAAAATCGCAATATCCCCAAGGAATTATACAGATTTAATGCGATCCCTCTAAAGATACCCATGACATTCTTCAAAGAAGAATTTTTCAAAAAATTTTTCCAAGAAGTGGATCAGGCACTTTTGAAATTCGTTTGGAAGAATAAACACCAGAAAGTTTGGAAAATTAAACACCCTAGAATAGCTAAAGCAATCATTGGGGAAAAGAATATGGGAGGAACTACTTTCTCCAACTTTATACTGTACTACAAAGCAATAGTTATCAAAACAGCATGGTACTGGAATAAGGGCAAGCCCTCAAAACAGTGGAATAGGCTTGAATACTCAGAAAATTTTCCCCAGACATACAATCACCTAATTTATGATAAAGGAGCAAGAAATCCTAAATGAAGCAAAGAATGCCTCTTCAACAAGTGGTGTTGGCACAACTGGCTAGCCACTTGCAAAAAATTGAACTTAGAACCCCAGCTAACATCATGTACAATGGTAAAATTTAAATGGATTAAAGACCTCGATATCAGACCCAAAACCATAAGATATATAAAACAACACATAGGCAAAATACTCCAGGATATTGATACTACAGGAATATTCAAGGAAGAAACTGCATTTTCCAAGCAAGTGAAAGCAGAGATTAACAGATGGGAATATATTAAGCTGAAAAGCTTCTGCACCTCAAATAAATAGTGCCCAGGATACAAGAGCCACCCACTGAGTGGGAGAAACTATTCACCCAATACCCATCAGATAAGGGGTTATTCTCCAAAATATACAAGGCACTGACATAAATTTACAAGGAAAAAACATCTAATCCCATCAAAAAATGGGGAGAAGAAATGGACAGACACTTTGACAAAGAGGAAATACAAATGGCCAAAAGACACATGAAAAAATGTTCCACATCACTAATCATCAGGGAGATGCAAATCAAAACAACTATGAGGTACCACCTCACACCACAGAGAATGGCACACATCACAAAGAATTAGAATAAACAGTGCTGGTGGGGATGTGGAGAGAAAGGAACTCTTATCCACTGCTGGTGGGAATGCTGTCTAGTTCAACCTTTATGGAAAGCGATATGGAGATTCCTCCAAAAACTGGAAATCGAGTTCCCATATGATCCAGCTATACCACTCCTAGAATTGTACCCTAGGAACACAAAAATACAATACAAAAACCCCTTCCTTACACCTATATTCATTGCAGCACTATTTACCATAGCAAGACTCTGGAAACAACCAAGATGCCCTTCAACAGAGGAATGGCTAAAGAAACTGTGGTACATATACACAATGGAATATTATGCAGCTGTCAGGAGAGATGAAGTCATGAAATTTTCTTATACATTGATGTACACGGAATCTATTATGCTGAGTGAAATAAATCAGAGAGAGAAAAATGCAGAATGGTCTCACTCATCTATGGGATTTAAGAAAAATGAAAGACATTCTTGCAGTAATAATTTTCAGACACAAAAGAAAAAAGAGCTGGAAGTTACAGATCACCTTAAGAAGCTCACCACAAAGAGTGATGAGTTTAGTTAGAGAAATAGCTACATTTTAACTGTTCTAATAATGAGAATGTATGAGGGAAGTGGAAAGCCTGTGTAGAGTACAGGCGGGGGTCGGGTGGGGAGGAGGGAGACTTGGGACATTGGTGATGGGAATGTTGCACTGGTGATGGGTGGTGTTCTTCACATGATTGAAACCCAAACACAATCATGTATGTAATCAAGGTGTTTAAATAAAAAAAAAAAAGAAATCGCTCCTGGCTTTGGGGGGAACCATATGGGATCCCAGTATTCGAACTGCTTTCCGTCCTTGATTTGGCAGAGTGCAAGGCAAACACCCTAACTGCTGTGCTATCATACTTCCACCCATGTTTGCCTAATTGATTTGATGGATTTGATATAGCAGACTTAATGTTGCAAGGTACATAATCAAACTCAAAGATGCAAAGGTTGCTAATAATTTATTACCATAAGTTAAAATCACTAAGGTCTGAGAGGTAGTAGAACAGGTAGTGTAGCTTTTTGCTTCAGCCTGGTTTCATCTCCTGCACTGCATGCAGTTTCCTTTGAGCTTAGCCAAGTGGAGCCCCAAAATAAACAACCATATTATTCAAACTATCAACTCATTTCTTTCTATACTTGAAATTCATCAGGGTTGTTTGTTCTATTACCTAAAAGTCATACTTGCATTCAAATATGTAGAATAAATTTGCCTACTCAAATTGCCCATGATAGCTCCTATAAAAATTGGGATTCCTTGGGGCCAGAGAGATACCATGGAGGCAGGGCGTTTGCCTTGCATGCAGAAGGATGGTGGTTTGAATCCCGGCATCCAATATGTGGTTCTCCAAACCTTCCATGAGCGATTTCTGAACGTGGAGCCAGGAGTAATCCCTGAACGCTGCCGAGTGTGACCCCCCCAAAATAAACAAAAACAAAGCAAACAAAAAATGGCATTTCTTGTTTACTAAATATCTACTCAAAAAATAAAAGAAATCTCAACTTGACTAACAATTAAGAATATTGGATCATAGTTTAGTCACCCCAATTGCATATACTAACCATATCAAGAGAAAAATATTTACAGTATGAAGAGTAACAAATGTATCATAAATAGCCATGAACAAAACATTTTTTTCAATCAAAATGTGATTTTTAGATATTTTTACTTTTCCTTCCTTACAATATTATTTATTTGCTAAAAATCAGTAGCTCAATTACAAAATTTAATCAGTCATTATAGAGGCAATACCTGTGAATTTGTAAATTATATTTTATTAATAACTTTCCATTTTTAAAACCTTGCAGTGAACAACTTACCATTTAAAAATTGCTAATAGCTCTCAGAAATATTAAAAGCATTTTTAAATTTTATTAGATAGGCAAGTCTTTAAAGTCTAGCAAGAAACTCAAATTAAAAAATATAAATATCTATACAACATATATAAATGATGAGGTATAATACTGTAAGCTTTACATATTTGCAATGTTAAAATCAATATAACTGAGGGAAAATAAAAGCATATGTACACACAAGTTTAAATATAAATAAACAGGAAATATAAATATAAATATGAATACAAAAAGAATTGCTAAACTTTGCACCATCAACTCGAAAAATTTTCTCCATTTCTTAGGATAGAGAATGTCTCTATTTCTAAACGTACTACAGGTCTAGGTTGTTTTTTTTTTTTTTCCCATTACACTGAAATCGATCTATCGTGTACGTCAAGTATGTCCTTATTTAGTGAATCAAAATTAATTCCTAGCCTTTCTCTCACTTAATGCCATTGGTAATTCCCTTTCTTCAAGATCAAATCTGTCAGAAAAACTCTAAGACATCACACATTCATGATCTTCTTTTTATTTGTTGTTTTATCTTTCGGAAGTAATCGAGTGGCTTATGTTGCAGTGGTTAGTCTTTATTATGTTGAGGTTATAAGACTTGATACTCTAAAAGCAACTATTCACCAGTGTTTTTTTTTGTTTGTTTGTTTTACTAAAACTACTTACTATATTAAACAATTAAATAAGAAAGGGAATCTTAGACCATTCCTAGGCATACATAAGTTCATAAATTATTGAACTGAAGTTTATGAACTGAAAAAAATTTTGGTTTATGTTATCTACAATGTTTTTTTCTAAATGGGACTTAGAGAAAACCAATTAGTTAATTTTAATAGCATTTCTGTACAGATTATGAAATCATTTGTTTTTCATCACTTTTAATTTCCTGTTCTAGATGAAATAGTTATTAAAGATGTATTAATTATTGAGCATTTTACTGTTCTAAGTAGAGCCACTTTAAAAGTATTATGACATTTTTCTTAATTTACTCTCTTGTGATGTGCTAAACAGAAATAATTTGTCACAAAGTATTCAACATATAAGAAATGTTTTGTAACTAAAAGACAGGTCTATATTAAAAAAAAGCTAGGAAAATAATCTAAACATGTGAAATTAAAGTCTGATGAAATTAAGTTATTGGCCTAAACAAAGTACCAGAATAAAGATCAGATTGTTTTTATTTGTTTGCTTATGAAGTCCTTTTCTATATGGTATTCCAAAATGTACTGGTCTCTAGCTCACATTTTTCAAACAAATAAACAATTTAATAAAATTTCCAGGTACAGATAATATATCCTATAAAGTTTTTATTTAATGTTTTTTGCTTGAGTAATATTTGAGAGTGGTAGTTTTGCTATAAATATATTTCATTGCTATAAAATTTTAACAACTTATATTGTCTACTTCCTAAATTTGCTGGTTCAGCTTACTTCTCACATAAACACAATGACCTTTCAGGCTTTTTAAAGGGACTAACCATAAATGCAAAAATAGAGATATTTTAGAAAATAAGATCTATTTTTAAAAGATATATTTCAGTTTTGATAAGTCTATATAAGATTAAAGTGTGATCCATTTTCTCTTCTTACTAATAATAATGAAAAAAGAAAATTTATAATATTGTAGAATTTTCAGAAATTTAATTATTAATTAAAAAGTGCATTTAGTGTCAAAGTCACACAGCAAGTTTTCTTTACATAGGCATTAATATCACAGAGCAGTAGGAACTGAACATGAACTAAACTTTAGATGTATTAGAGTACTCAAGTTAGAGGTACTCAGGTGTAGACATAGAAATATAATCAAAGTTTCACTATGTCCATATAAACATAAAGAAACTCATATATATCCCCATATTCAGTGGTCAATTCCTACATAAATAATTACCCTAAGTTACCTAACTTAATTTGGAACAATTTTAGATAATTATTTACCAAGAATGAATGGAAAACTTGTTAGCAGTGAAGACCACAAATTGTAGTTTATCTTATGTGTATTAGAATCTTTTCTTTAAGTGACTTGTGGATGTTGGTGATTTATACACATTTTAAAACTCATTATTTAATATATATAAAATATTTCTCAGAGTACATGCAAAACATAACATATGTAAGAGTATGTGTAATCAATATTTTACAGCTTCTCTATTGTTCCTTTCTTGTCTTTTTACCTTACTTTTAGGCCATTTTACAAGAGCAATATTGGAGTAAATGGTTTTAAATTACAAAATGAATTTATGTTAACAGAGCTGTTATTGGTAGTAATCTTTGCACAATGCAATTTAATTCTGAAAGTTAAATAAATAGGTAAAACAAGAGCTTTCACAACTTTACTTAAGGAGGAATGCTAACTTCTGTCTATACATATACTAAGAATTATATTATTGGATATTTTAAAAGTAACTGATTTGGTATCATACTTTGAAAAGACACCATAAATCTCTCTCTGGACAAGTAAAAATATTACATATTAAATTTTATTGATTTTCAGTCACAATATGAGAGGTTTTGTTTTAGAAGTGTGGGTAGGAACTTAAATGTGAATCATTGCTTTTGTTTTCAGATCAAATTTGTTATTGTAAGGGAAAAATGACGGGTTTCCTCTGTTTATTTAGATGGGTGTATTATATTTCACTTGAGGTAATTAATGTTAAGAATGGAAAAGTCATCACATTTTTTGAATTGTTTAAATTTTTCAGGGAGTTCTGGAGCTTTAAAAAAAAACAAGAAAATGTCAAACGGAAATTATAACATTTTCTCATTATGTTCTAAGTAGTTAGTGTGCCTGCCTCCTCTGCCTCCCTGGTACTTCCCACATCTCTCCTGTCACCTGATGCAGCAAAACAAATATCTGCTTTCTCTCAGATTTTCAATAGAGTAACCTTGAAGATGAAGTTATGATAATAGTTTACTTTTATTTAATGGATGGTAAATACAAAATGAGTTGAAAATTATTTATACAACTTATGATCACTGGCAGGCTATTAGTATGTACTTGAGAAGTCAAAAATTAGTACCACTACAAAGGTGACTGTAAATTTTGTTGTGCTTCTGTGACCTTAACACCTTTGTTTTTTAGGAGTTCAGCTTCATTTTATATGAAGAAATAACTCAGAAATAAATAAGCTCATTAAATTGATCTTATGCTATTATATCATTTCCTATGTTTTCTAAACATGCTCATTATTAGCTATATAATTTTATTTAAATATATGTGTCCACAAGTGCATGCACTTTTATATGTTAATGTAAATATATAAAGAACTGTGTGCACAACTGTGAAGCACAAAGAAAAACGCTATCCTAGGTGCCACCCTAGGTTCAGTGCAAAGACCAAGATCACCAACCACAGAAGATGGATTAAAATGATACTGAGGTAACAGAACCTCTAGAACCACAAAGACTGACTTCATCATAAGTCCCACCTCAGGATCTGTGCAGATACTGAGACCTCTAAACATAGAGCAGAAGTCCTCCACACACCAAAAAAAAAAAAAAAAAAAAAAACAAAAAAACAAAAAACACCATCAGGAAAGTAAAGGATCCTGATCATGAGTAAAGTCTAGAGTTGATCCCATGACAGTATGCTCCAAGGACAGAGAAACCCCATATCTCTTAGGCCAAGTGAATTCCTTTTTGAATGACCCCAACATTTACTGTGCCAGGGCAGGAGGGAAAAAACAAATACAAAAAGCACAAAATCTTGGTTATTTTTTATATAAATATATATTACCTTTATTTATTATTGTTATTATTATTTTTGATTTATTTATCTATTTTGTCGATTTTTCTGTTTGGGTGCGATTATTGAAAGTGTTGTCCCCAATTTTATTTATTTTTTTTTCTTTCTTCCTTTCTTCTCTTTCGTTATGTGCTATACCATGTTTCTTAATTCAAGATTCAAGACCATGGCGTGATTTTTGTTTGTTTGTTTTAGTTTTGTTTTTTTTTTTTGGTTTGTTTGTTTTGTCTGTTCTTTGAGGTGCTTATCGATATAGCTGGAGCCCTCAATTCATGGGAGGACTGCCCTGGTTTGTCTCTAAGGAGGCGAGATTGGGGAACAGGTGACTGGGCTGCTAGAGCAGTTCACATGATCTGTGGTGGTTATTCATTGAAAATGTACCTCATTATATCTGCTTTTGCTTTTCTTGGGCAGCCCTGTCAGCCAACCCACCAGCTGTTAAGCAGTTTACAAGTAAATGTAATTTTTTTTTGTTGTGGGGTTTTGGTTTTTTTTTATATTTTATATTACATTTTGTTTAAAGTCCTATGGAAAAAAAAGAAAGAAAAAAGATAAAAAAAAGAACTGTGTGCATACATAGATGAATTACATATGCACATGTCTATCATAAATGTACACTGTTTCATGGTGAGATGTTTCTAAAAATATTATTAACAAAATTGCATACCTTAAAATTTCTTTGGTAAACAGAACAAAAGAACAAAATTGAAATACAATTGAATGATTTCTAATACAAAGTGTGCTTATAAATGGAAGAAATGCTTTCCACAAATAATTTTTTATTAGTTGTTGGTCCACTTCCTACTGTGGTCAGACTTAATGCTTACCCCTGGCTATATGTTCAGGGATAACTTCTGGTGGGGTTCAAAGGACTATATGAACTATTGGAGATGGTTGTCTGTCATGTACAAGAAAACTCCTTACCTGCTGTACTGACTCTCTAGCTCACAATACTTAATGTAATATTAACCTTGGTTAATCTGCATGTCTATCTTTATAAACTAGTCTGCATGTCAAGAAATCAAGTGATAACTTCAAAGATGCAAGTCTAGAGTGTTCTAAATCAGTTCAAATTTTTCATGGAAGTCATTTAAATATTCTCTTTTCAAGGAAAGTTCTTAAATATGTTCAGTGATTTATCCATTTTTCTTCTTAATGCAATGTTTTCTAATCAGAACCTGAAACTGTAACCTGCAGTCGGAATACTAACCCACGGAGAGGAGCCAGAATGCCAGCTTTTTCTTTTTATAGCACATAACAATTGCAAACCTGTATGCTATCTTTCCAAAAACATAATTTAAAAAATGGTTTTGTAAGATGATTATATTTTTTGTTGTAAATGCATGTATATAATTTGTAACTTACTCAACCTTGAGTAGTAATTTATTATCATTTAATTAATAGTTTATGGTTTAAAAAAGACATATTCCAGGAACCTGAGTTGTGGCTATAGTAGTACAGCACATGATTTGCATGTTCAATGTCCTAAATTCAATCCCTGGGACTGTAGGGCCTCCCAGTTTTTCCGAAAAGCACAGTCCAAGCATCTCTAGGAGTGGACCAGAAATAATTTAAATAGCTACTTAAGGGACTTTGATTTGACATTCCATACTGTAACTCCTCAACTCATCATATAATATCATTCATAGCATAGCATAGAGTAGGATAGCATTGCATACATTCAGTATTTTTGTCAGTATTTTATTGTGTAGATTCAAGGACGTCCTAATTTCTCCATTTCAAACATGCACTCCATATGGGAGCTATCATTTGATATGATATTCTAGAACATATATTACTGTTTTTAATAAGGTATATCTAATTTGAAATATTAATAAAATGGCCAGTTGAAAAAAATGGACTGCATGGAAGCTGTAGCTTCTATTATAGATATTTTAATAGCCATTTGCTCTTTTCTTGCTGATAGCTTAAAAAGTGTAAGTATATTATAACCTGCACATAATCATTAATGCCCATGCTTCATAAATCTATTTTTATTAATGAAGAGAAAAACACTACACTCAATAGTCTATTTTCAACTACACTTTTACTTTTTTCTGGAAAATAATTGGTACATGAAATATATTTTGAAATAAGTTAGAGCACTTAGGACCAAATTAAATAAATGAATCAAAGTGATGCTGGGTGGAAACTCTTCAGTAAGCCTATGAATGTTAAAATGCTAAAGTGTTTTGTAAATTTGTTTTTAGAATTGAAATTCTGTGTATTTTAAGGAACAAAATCAAGTCACATGAAAAACATGTCTAAAAATAATTCATCTATAGCTTGGTGTGAGAATCTCTGAGGAAATGTACTCCACAAGAAATATCTATAGACATATCTATTGCTAATAGAGTCCCTATTTTAAATTGCTTTCTTTGTCTTCAAGCTCCAAACTAATATAACTTCAGCAAATCACATTACCATTTATCTTTTCTTCCTCAGGTCATAGAACTAGTACACTTAGACGATTCTCTAAAACACTAATGGTTCGCTATTTTATCCATCTAAAGTTACCCTGGTGAAAAGAGTATAAAATTATATATAAGAAAATATTCCTTGAATGTTCATTTAAGAAACATGTAGCAAAACTGAAAAATATTTCTTTTCTGAGAAAACCAATGCTAAGAATCTTGCTTTCATAGTGTCTTCAAAATGCATATTATGTAGCTTAAAGTAAGCTCAAAACAAGTATCTATTTTCCATAGAGAAGACTCAAATTCAATCCCAAGACATTAGGACAGAACTGGGAGTGACTCCTAATCAGCAAAGTACATGGCATAAACAAAAGTATACAAACAACTATATGTTTATACAAATATATTATATAGTTACACAGACACACATATATATATATATATAAATATATGTTTTCTAGAGTTTTTCTTTTACCAAATAATCATACACATTAATTTATGAAATATTCCTCTAAAATAAAACTTGGAATGTGATGATGGGGTTACATATGATAATGCTCAGGTCTCACTCTAATTCACTATCACAAGTTAATGTTTTTGTTTGCTTGTTTTTTTTTTTTTTTGAAGGGGGGCCACATCCTGTGACGCTCAGGGGTTACTCCTGGCTATGCGCTCAGAAATTGTTCCTGTCAGGAACAGGGGACCGTATGGGACGCCGGGGTATCGAACCCCGTCCGTTTTGGGTCAGCCACTTGCTGCACCATCGCTTCAGCTCCTCATAGGTTAATCTTAATGATGGTTAGTCCAACTACATGTTGTGCTTGGGATCAGACTAACGTCTTAGGGTTGGTGGAGATGTGCACATGTGCATTTGTGTGTATGTATGTGTATGTTGGGAGGTAGAAGTAGAAAAACAATTTACATTTTTTGAGGTTCATTATAAAAAGAAAAACTAGAATGAAAGCAAATATGTTTCATACTCCTGAGACTATCTCCAGTAGTTGTAACCCCTCTTTATGATTTTTTTTAAATCTTAACTTTTTACTCCATATTTTTAGGACATATCCGAAAATGTTCAGATGTTTCTCATTCTGTGCAATAGAAAGTCCCCATTAGTGCTCAGGGGACCATTGATGTTGCTGTGGATTCTAACCTATCTCAATGAAGACATAGGGATTTAAAGCATGCACCTTAATCCCTATACTATGCCTATGCCTTCAGTCTGTCTTTTCTCTATTTGGTCTTAGTTCAAGATAACTCATTACCTTCTCTTTCACTGAAATACTTAAGATTTTAAAAAGTGGATTCGCACAATAAGGAATTTAGCCAATACCCTGTCCTTTGGGTGATTTCACCATTTGATACACTCATTGAACAGTAGAATTGAAAGCAATTTTTTTCTGTAACTCTATAATCCATGAGAAAATTAATAGATACAGCAATACATTTTTATTTTATTTATATGCAATGGTAGAAACTGTCTTAATGTATTTTAACAAAATAGAAGCAAGACAAAGTAATCCATACTACTAATCCCATATTTAAACTAATGACTTATAGACTCTGAAGAACCATTAATGTCAGATCATTAATAGCCTCACAACCTACCCAGATTCTGCCATGCAATAATCATAGTATAGAAAGATCAGCACATTGGTCTTAAATCATTTGTTCACTATCTCCAAATGGTTTAGAAGGAAAAAGAAAAATCTCCTTGGAAGAAAATCACAACCAACATTTAAGAAACACATGTTTGTCCCAAATCCAATGTATTCATTAAGCAGATCTTCTGTTCAACTAAAAAGAACACTGTGGTTGATTAAAGTGTCATTGATTAAAGGGATCAAAATGATGTTGAAAAGCAGATTATAAGTAATTTCTGAAGGTCAAGAAGATAATATATAAAGCTAGAACACAATCTATCCATGGCAAGCTCCCGATTGATTCTCTATTATCAAGAAAACTCACACTTGTACCCTCAAAGAAAGATTAAAAATTATGTAGAGTTTGACACGTTTTTGAAAGACATACAACCAAATATGTCCACAAATGACCAAAGTGGTAAGTCTGAGTTGATATTGATGCCTGTCATTTGTCCACATAGCTTAAAGCCTTGCATATTAATGGTACACTGTAAGCAAGGCTTGACTGAACTTTACTAACTTGTATTTTGTGCTTTTAAGCTAATTGACATTGAATGCATCTTCTCAAAATATAGAATATTCTTTCAAGCTTTATTCCCTAGTGAGCTTTTTAAACCATAGAGATGTATAGAATTTTATACTAAGTCTTATTAAAATAAATAGCTGAATTCAACAAGGAAAGTTTACTTAATAAAAGTAAAGATTACACACACATAATAAAGGCCACATTCAGCAAATATTCACAAACTTTTAAATAGCTATCGCAAGTACATATAAAAGATAGCAAAACCTTATTTTTGTTGCTCATTAAACTGAAACTACTTGTAAATGAAACTTTCTTTGTAAAATTGTGCCTGTTTCCTTGTGAAATGTTCATATCTTCCTTGCTTTAATTGCAGACTTCAAAGAGTCCCCATCAACTAATAAAATGAACATTTATTTGTTGAAGCTTTAATCCATTAATATGATGGATTATGTTAATGCCATAAATAAGTCAACAGGTTTTGTTCAATTCTTTGTTCATGTATGAATAAAATCCATTCTAAAATTAATTGCTTCTATATAAGACTTTTTGAAATGTGTTGTATGGCTTTCTTGTTTTCTATTAGAAATATGTATCTAAAATATATATTTTACATAATTTTATATATTTCACTGGCATATATTAAGGAAGAATATTGTTCTTTCAGTCTTCGCCATCATTAAAGAGTGTGAGTAAAATCACTCAGTACAATCTAGTAACATCTAATATTTTATTCTTTTTGAAACATACCTACTAATGAGTTATTTTATTATCATAATCAGAATCACTAATCACTGCAGTCTTGATGGCATTTTAGATATTATCTCAAGAGGGCTCTGGTCAAATAAATGTGTCAACAAGCTATTTGTTTTTATGGTAAGTTATTCATTTGACTTTGCAAAGAAAGTTTATGGATAAAAAGGAACAAATACTTTACGTTGGAATCCAATATAAACCTGTACCTAATAGAATGGACATGAATATCATTATTAGTTTCATTACAATGCAAAAAACAATCCCCATAGTAAAACTCCACTAATATATATTTGCATAAACAATTCTGCAATTCAATTTGTATGTTCTCAATTTAATAGATTGTATGTGTTAAAAGTATTGAAACATCTTGCAACATTCCCTAAGCAGATTCCTAGTATGTGCAATAAATCACCTTTCTCATACCTTCTCTCCAATTTATGGGCAAGATTATAAAAGAAACATGTCTCAGAGATATGGGCAAAGGACATATGTTATGACCATGGTCACTAGTTTCTATTGCTATGCTGAAACAAATATGTGAAACTTTTCTGAATTTTCCATGAAAATTTGAACTGATGGAAATAAAACTCAGTAGTATTTAGAGTTGAAATAGAAAAATTGAATAAACAAGGAACTGGTAGTAGCCACCTGCAAGTTTGAAAAATACAGAATAGAGAACATAAACTGATATATCCAGAGAAACTTAGCTCTTAAACATAAAGAATGTGAGGTGGGCTGACATGCACTGAGTCTCATTTACTATTAATTCCTTTCTCCACTTTGCTTAAACTCAAAATTTTTTAATTTCTTTCCTTGGATTCCTAAAACTTTCTATTTTAATATACTTGTTGTAAGTGAACTTTTCATTCATATGACAAAAAGTGTCTTCATCAACATTTATGACTTTATATGTCAGAGGTTATTAACATAATTTTTCAATTACTCTTTGCATCAGGAAAGAACAAGACAAATAAATAATACTTCTATTTAACTATTATTTGTTTTACTTTTAATGTATAAGGTACTTAACATATTTATGCATAATTTTTAATAATGTTGTATTCTATGGCCAGTCCCATCACTAGTGTCAACTTGCCTCCACCAGTGTCCTAAGGTTCTTCCCATTTTGGGTTCTGGACAAGCACATTGTTATTGTGAGTTGAATTTGCTGCTTTCGGTCCGTTGACTCAGTGGTTGTATCAATATAGAGATAGAGATATAAATATATATATATTCCCCTCCTTTACATCTTCAATGGCCCCTACCCTTATTCCTCTTTTACTGACTTCTTAATATTCCCCTCAATCTGGGTTTTCAAATTCAATTTTACTATGCAAAACTAAGTAAACAAATGTATGAAATTCTCATTTAAATTTTAATTAATATAATTGTAATAAATTACTTTTTGCCTAGTGAATTCAAGTCTCATATATATCTCATATTGTATTGTATATAAGATATATGAGTTATATATGCCCAAGTATTAAATTAATGCCCTCACTATTTCTAATTTCCATGATTAATACCATTAAGTATTTCTGACATGTCAAATACATTTAAATATTATTTTGTCATTTTTCTTAAAAAATGAGACTAGTTTGATTAAAAATTACACAACAAACAGCAATTTAATTTTTTGCTGCTATTTTAGCATATTTTACATATTTTATAAAATTATAGAAAACATATTTCATATATTTATAGAATATTCAACAACATGAACATCCTTACTTCTCCATGATGTCTGAGAAAACTTATCACTTTACAGAATTAGAAAATTATTTTTATTTTTTTATTTATTTTTTATTTTTGTTTTTTTTTGGGTCACACCTGGCAGTGCTCAGGGGTTATTCCTGGCTCCAGGCTCAGAAATTGCTCCTGGCAGGCACAGGGGACCATATGGGGCGCCGGGATTCGAACTGATGACCTCCTGCATGAAAGGCAAACGCCTTACCTCCATGCTATCTCTCCGGCCCCAGAATTAGAAAATTATTAAGAAAAAACACTACTCTCATTCTCCATTCTTACACAATGCTAAACTCTCTCTGCTAATCTCTCCACTATTTAATGATTCTCTTCATTTTAGTATACCATTCTATTTAATTTTTAATTATAAGAAAATTTATATAAGCATTTTTAAAGAATATTTATAGTGTCTTTATCTTTGCAGTATTTTCCTTTTACTCTGGTAAACATCATGCAATTTTATGCTTTGAATATTTCCTGTAAAATGATGTCCCAAATTACTGTCAGAAGCAGCTGTTCTCTTACTATTATTCCACATTTAAAAATATTTATTTAACATATTTTTCAAGGAGTCCTTAAAACTCTTGAAACCAACTTCTCCATAAATAAGTCAAATATATCTTACTTGTGATATTGTAGTTAATAATATTAAAATGAATATGTGGAACTACTATTTGATACATTCTCCAATATTTCAAGTTGTGTCTATCTTTACTTCAGTCTCTTAAATCTGTCCTCAGTGTTTTATTGGTATTAGAATCTTAACTAAGTTTTGAATAATACTAATCAGCATTTTCTATGCTTAATCCTACTTTGGAACCTTACATTACTTTGGTAGTCAAGTCACATAATTTCTCAGTTTTGCTACGACTAATTTAATTTAATGTATACTTGGATAGTTTCACTTATACAAATATTATGTCTTCAGTATATTTCAATAGAAAAAGCAATCTGGGGCCAGAGAGATAGCATGGAGGTAGTGCATTTGCCTTGCATGCAGAAGCTCAGTGGTTCGAATCCCAACATTCCATATGGTCCCCTGAGCCTGCCAGGAGAATAGAGCCAGGAGTAACCCCTGAGCACTGCCAGGTGTGATCCAAAACCATAAACCAAAAAAAAAAAAAAAAAAAGAAAGCACAATTTATTTTATTTTATTTATTTGACCACACCTGAATCAGGGGTTACTCCTGGCTCTATGCTCAAAAATTGCTCCTAGCAGACTCAGGGGACAACTGGGGATTGAGCCTAGGTCTTTTCTGGTTTGCCGCATGCAAGGCAAACACCCTATTATTGTGCTACAGCTCTGGCCCCAGAAAAAGCATTTTATTTACTGGGGCAGAAAAATAGGACTTTAGGTAAAGCTCTTTCCTTGTACATGGTCAACCCAGGTTCTATCACTGACATCCTATATGGTCCCAAGTGCTACCAGGAGTGATTCCTGAGAACATAGCAAGGAGTAACTCCTGAATGCTACCAGGTCTTGCATCAAAACAAAATAAAACATTCCTAAATTACTTTATGTGTTTATACCTTCCAGGTATTAATGATACTTTTCTTACCTATAAGGTAATCTGAGCTAAGAGGTTTGAGTGAGATACTAGATGTGGAGAATTGTTTAAATTAAAAATATTTTATATTAAAAACCCCACAAAATTGCATCCTACTAATTGTATTAAATTTACATAATATTAGTGCCTATCAGTTTTTAAATTAAAAAAAAGTAAGTTAATTCATTTCTTCAGAGTTACATAATAGATATTTTGGGTATAATTCTTTGATATTCCAATCATAGTCATAAAACTTAATTGCAGTTAAAATATTGTCTGTGCTTTGTTTTCCTAAAATTCGACAGATGTGTGAGACTATTCTGCTTCTATCTCTCTCCCTCTGACTTATTTCTCTCAGCATAATAGTATCCATGCCTGTCCTTGTATAGGAAAATTTTATGACTTCATTTTTTTTCTTGACAACTGCATAGTATTCCATTGTGTATATGTACCACATTTAGCCACTCAAATGTTGTTGGGCATCTGGGTTGTTTCCAGATTCTGGAAATTGTAAATAGTGCTGCAAAGAACATAGGCTTGTAGAGGACATTTTTGTATTGTGTTTGTATGTTTCTGGGCATATCCATAAGGATATGTGTGGTACTGCTAGGCTATATGAAAACTGAATTTCCCAATTTCCATTTTTTTTTGGGGGGGGTGCTCACCTGGTGACTCTCAAAGGTTGTTCCTGGTTATGTGCTCAGAAATCACTCCTGGCCTGGAGGACCATATAAGATGCTGGGATTTGAACCACCATCAGTCATGGATCAGCTGCGGGCAAGGCAAATGCCCTACCACTGTGCTATATTGCTCCTGCCCCTCCTTTTTTTTTTTTTTTTTAGGAATCTTCATGTTGTTTTCCAGAAAGGTTGCACTAGACAGCATTCCTATTTAGCAATAAATGGGAGTTCTTTCTCCTCACATCCCTGCCAACACTGATTGTTCTTGTTCTTTGCAATGTCTGCCAGTTTGGGTGGAGTTAGATGGCAAAAGACAATATGGTAATAATACCTAGAGACAATAGATATGAGGGCCCAAAGTACCAATTCATGATATGAAGCTTACCACAAAGAGTGTGAGTGAAGTTAGAAAAATATCTACTCTAACAACTATCATGACAATTGTAGTGATTGAGAGAAATGTTTCAAAGACAGGCAGGGGGTGAGGGAGGAGGGAGAATGAAGGGCATTGTCCTCTGGAAGGTTGCACTTGAGGAGTGTTCTTTTTATGACTGAAACTCAACTACAAACATGTTTGTAACCATAGTGCTTAAATAAAGATATTGTTATTTAAAAAAATAAATATCAGTTCTCACAATATATTTACAACTCCAACCCCTCCCAGAATAAAGAAGTGATTTAAAGAAATCAAAAACCATATTCACTTTCACAATAAACATTAAAAAATATTGTTTAGGGGCCGGCGAGGTGGCAATAGAGGTAAGGTGTCTGCCTTGCAAGCGCTAGCCAAGGAAGGACCAAGGTTTGACCCCCGGCGTCCCACATCGTCCCCCCAAGCCAGTGGCAATTTCTAAGCGCTTATCCAGGAGTGACCACTGAGCAACAAATGGGTGTGGCCCGAAAAATCAAAAAAAAAGAACAGTACAAAAATTATTGCTTATAATTGACATGTATTTTATAGTTATCCAATTATACCATTCACTTATGTACATTTTCTTTGCCTTTTCTAAGACTTACTGAGCCCACATATTTCAAAGATGCGCACTTTACATTTTACTTAAGATTGAGAGGAAAAGATCTTCTCTTTCCTATGTTTTCAAGCAAAATATGCATTAAAAAGAGTGGAAATAATGCACCCCAAATTAAACTGGTTTACAGAATAGTAAAGAAAAATATAGAAACTTATTTTAACAATTCTTGTGACTATTACCAAATTTTTTTATAATTCTTGAATTGTATCATAAATCTTCTTGCAAGAAACACACTCAATTTACAGTGTATTTTGCATGTCCCTAAACAAGTCTTGAATGATAAATTTCACTGTCTGACTGAGGTGGTTTACCTCAGCACATAATTTCTTATATTAACAACCCTTCCCACAGGAGCTGAATGACCTTCTATAAATACAATCTCCTCATTCAATCAAAAAATTAAATCCTGTAACCAGCTCACAATTCATCATCTATTTTTCTACAAGCAATTGTTGAAGCAGAAACAAAACACAAATCCCCAATCCTCAACCCATGTAATGTAAAATTATGCAGCCTTCTGCACTTATGTAACAGAGGTGTATTGAAAATTACATAGCATTTTATGTTTCAAATCAATTCTATTGAGTGAATTCTTATTCCAGTGAGCCATAATTTTTAGAATGACAAACATTCCTTTCCAAAATCAAAGAGATCTTAAAACAATAACCTTCTGAATGTTTTCATATTTTCAATCAGTCTTAAAATAGTGCCTTATAATATAAATAATTCAACATTTATGGTGAAGCCAGATTATATAGTAATACTGCATGGCTTTCATTTAAATAAAAAGTAGAAGTAAATAAATGCTATAGAGAAACTCAGAGTATATTAATGAAGGCTTCCTCTTGAGTAAAGCTGATGAATCTTCGTACTAAATTCCACTATGTTAAAGACCTTAAATTATAATCAACTAACTGACACACTTCTTAGTTCAGCTTGAAATGATATCTATTACTAAAACACACTAGAACAGAAAATGATACAATTATATCAAAGAATCCCCTGATAAACCAACCAACCTAACTAATAAACAAATAAGCAAAGGAAACATAAGTTGTTTAATGATTCTAAATGATCAATATTTTCTAAAGATAGTGAATTACCAAAGTTGAATATTGCTTCAAATGTGATATTCTAATTTTCTCTGATCATGCTAACTATGAAAACATAAATTATATTTACAAAGAGAAAAACTTTATTCTGAACAAAACCGAACTTGGGTTCAGGATAGCTCTCAGGCAGACAATTTCTCTTGGCTTATTTTGTTAGGAAAAAAAAACAAACAAACAACTAGGTCTATATTTATTGCAACTCTCCTTTTTATAATAGGTAAAAAAATTTACTAAAAATATGCAAAGGCATCACCATTTGCATTGGAAGACAATATAGCTAAAAGTACCACTTGCACACATTATATCTTGCAAAAACTTAGTTGTTTTATATAAAGCAGTGGTAAATATTAATTCTCCTATTTTTAAACCTAAAATGATTAGAACTTAGTATGGTATAACCTCACCTAATATCAGTGGGTTCTTAAAAACTATGATGTTATTCTGTGACATATTTTAAAATGTCTCCATAATTTTTCCATAATGTAGTTGAAATAAATAAGAGTTAAGTCATTTGGTATGTTTCTTGTCACAGAAAATTGAGAAATTTGTTAAATTAATATTCTAATATTAAATATCACTTCATAGTAAACTATTATTTGTATATGATATTTTTTTTTGCACTTTTCTTTTTTTTCTTTTTTTTAATTTATTTAAACACCTTAATTACATACATGATTGTGTTTGGGTTTCAGTCATGTAAAGAACACCACCCATCACCAGTGCAACATTCCCATCACCAATGTCCCAAGTCTCCCTTCGCCCCTTTATTTCCAAATCAGTTTATTCCTGCTAAAAAAAATCATTGTTGACTGGCATCTGTCCTATCATTTAAAGAACCCAGACTATTTTCCAATTATGCCAGGTGATACTCATAAAAACGCACATTTACACAGATTGGGACAATGGAACCACAACAAAATGCTTAATGTTTTGGATGTGGGAGGAAAGCAGAACATGCAGAGAAATTTGAAGAAAAAAGTGGTTGGATTACTTATGCAAACATTATAATCAGCCTACAGTGTATTTTTATTTTCTGAAATGACTGCTGTATTTTTCAGACCCTTGAACTCAAGGTAAGACAGCATGAAGAATGACAATATAGGTAAGTTTCTGGTACCTCACTACAGCTGAGGTGCACTGTTAATCAAAATTTCTGAAAAAACACATAAAAATAAAATAGTGTCAATATTTCTAAAATAGTATGGTCCTGAAATAAATGCATATAAATCTTCTGGAATTTCTTTGCTAAAAATTCAATTGTGAATCTCAATCATTAACAAGTAGCCATCTGATTCTGACAGAAATCATAACATTTTAATATACTTTTAATTAAAAAAATATTCTTAATCTCATCAAATCAAATTACCAGTATTATATTTTAGAGATCTTTCAGGAAGTCCTCAAATAAAACATAAAAGTCTTTATTTTTAAAGCTTATTTACCATTTAGGATTTGGAAATAGTTGAGGAAGCTTGAGATCATGCCTTTTATGTACTAGGCTTTTTGTTTATTCTATGCAACTAAACCCTTTTCCTTAAACAACTTTGGTTGGGCTCTTTAGCTCTCTGCACATGCCTCCTCCTTTTTAGAATAAGATAACTATTTACATTTAAAATAAAAATATTTACACTTTTAAACTAGTACTTTTTGGAACACACCAACTTATTCACATATGAATTATTCCCTTTTCATGTACTTTTTTTTCAAATAGTTAACACATGCAAGTACAGATTTGGGGGCATTGAAAAATATAAATAAATAAATAAATAAATAAATACATTTCTGTAATTTGAACATAATCTAACTCAATTCATTTAATCATTTGATTTATACTAGGTAAGAACTTTGATATGAACATTTTTTTTGGGGGGCCACACCCTGTGACGCTCAGAGGTTACTCCTGGCTATGCGCTCAGAAGTTGCTCCTGGCTTCTTGGGGGACCATATGGGACGCCGGGGGATCGAACCGCGGTCCGTCCTATGCTAGCGCAGGCAAGGCAGGCACCTTACCTCCAGCGCCACCGCCCGGCCCAGATATGAACATTTTTAAAGTTGAGTTCAATGTGTTAAAATATTACTAATTAAGTTTTTATTAAAATTATTAAGAAATTTAATTCAGTACTAAAGAAAATAACTAGACATATAATCAGTTTTGAAATATTATGTACATTATATCAATACTCACATGAAGAGAAAGAATGAATATATATTATATATACAGTAAGTATATATACATTAATAATAAACAATACAAAATATTAGAGGTATTCTAAGTATGAGTCACTCTTTTCCTAAAAATTTGAATTGAATACTGTAGTATATTATTATTTAACTGTAGGGATTAAAATTAATAGGGCAAACTGGCATTTTGGAATATAGTCCATACACATTTCATACTTTTCAAAACTCACAAGGTACCATGAATATGAAAATGAATAACACAAATGTAAACAGAATTTTTGGAAGAAACATTACAGATCTCAACAAATAATCTGAAATTGTTAAATAAGGAATAATATAAATCTTAAGACTGATAGCAGCAGTGAACCTACATATAAATTTTGAATCTACTTTTTCTATAATTAAAATATCAGTGTTCTACTTTCTAATATATATATTTGTTTTTCGGGACACACCTAGAGATACTCAGGGGTTACTCCTGGCTATGCACTCAGAAATTGCTTCTGGCTTGGGGGAACATATAGGACCCTGGGGGATAGAACCGTGGTCTGTCCTGGGTTGGCCGCGTGCAAGGCAAACGCCCTACCGCTGTGCCATCGCTTCTGCCCAATGCTAGTGATTTCTTTAACCTTGTTTAGTTGATTCAGATGTGCTCCTTTTTGCCTATTTACACGTTGAATGCCTTTTTTGTTTAAAGTATATTTGATTCTTTGTTTTGTTTATTTTGTTATTTTATTAGTTTTGTTTTGAGGTCACACTCAGCAATACTCACCCTGGTCCTTCATTTAGAAATTACTCCTGGCAGGTTTAGGAGAATATATGGAATGCCAGGGATCAAACCTAGGTGGGCAATTTGCAGGGCAAGGCAAACTCTTGACACTGTACTATTGCCCTGGCCCCTTGGTTTCTTTTTAAGATGTTAATATTTTCATTATCATATCTTTTATAACATATAATTAGGATGTCTGTTTGTTTGTTTAGGTTTCCAACCATACCTGTTGTGTTAGGGCTTATTACTGACCTTGAGTTCAAGATTCCTGGTGGTGCTTTGGGAACTCTAGAAAAATCAAACCCATTAGTTGCTTGTAAGGCAAGAGTCTTATTTGCTCTACTCTCTTTCAAACCCCACATATAGATCTGTTATAAATGAATAACATATATAAAATATATATAATATTATATCATGTCAGTGACATTTTTATCATTTTTTTAAATCTTTACCTTTTGATATGTTATCCAATTATTATTTAGTCAGAGCTTTATTTGATATTGTGATGGCTATAAAAATAAAATAGAAACTACAATACTGTCATTAGTGCATTATTTTTTATCCAAGTGTGCATTTACTTCCCAAACTTTATTTTCAAAAATAAGTCACATTGATAGAGTCAATGACTGTCTTCTAGGAGACTGGTTCCCTCATATAACTTTAAGATATCATGAGGTTCTCCACCAGACAGAACATTGAGAAAGTGGGTACTCCTTAACTGATTTCCCCTGATTAAATTTCATTATTACCTTTCTTGATGCTTTGTAGTATATGAAGTTAGGGATAGAATAAATAACAGCCTTTTTATGTTGTCTCTTCTCTCACTCAGCACAAAGATACTTGGGATGCCATGAAAATAATTTTCACAGTTCCTTGGAGTAATTACTTGAAGCTATTCTGTCCTTTGTGGACAAGACCAATTTCACTTCCTGTTTTCCCCTGGCACACACCCCATATTGATATCCCATACTGTGTCAACAGGCTCTGAAGCTAACTTCCTTTTTTGCCTTCTAATTAATATCGCATAATTTTAATTGGAGTTTCTACTTGTAAGCTGCATGTCTTAAGATTTGTATTGCTATGTTAATTAACTTTAGGTACTAAGGATGATCTCCCCAACCAACAACCAGTATTTTTATTGTGGAATTTTGCTATAATAACATTGGCATAGTTAGTTTTTCCTGGAGACTCTCCAAGCAAATTTAATTACAGAGGTATTTAAAAGATCATGTTATACAAATGTTTCACCAACAAGGCAGTGAGTTACATAGTACTGGTACTCAGGCATTATAAAGTGGTTTCAGTGTATTTTTCTGAGCATTTTAAATGTGTATGTGTTCCTTAAACTATAATTTGTTCTTCTAAGTGTTTGGGAATAGAGAATTTTGTATGAGCTAAGGTTTTATCAGGAGAGATAAGCATATGCCAAAGGAGTGAAGGAGTAAGATACAGCAGGAAGCCTTTTCTGGGCCTGAGAGATAGTACAGCTGTGCCGGTCAATCCCCCACACCCCTTAATGGTCTATAAGCACTGCCAAAATGGATCATTGGGTACAGAGCTGGTGTAGCCCCTAAACAAACAAAACACAAACAGAAGAATTTAAAAAATAAAGTTCCTTACATTCACACACATACCAACAAATTAGGCCTAAGAAAATGTAACATTAGGATGATTCCTAAATAACATTGTTTTCCCTTGATTTTTTAGTCGTCATTTTTTTTTCCCCTAGGAAATAGTCTTTATTGGAAAAATGATCATAACCTTTTCACTGGTTTCAGTGATCAGAATAAAACTCGATTTAGTGACAAAATATAGGTTATGTTTTCAGAAGAGGGGCACCTCATTAAAATTCTTAGAACAAAACATGACATATTACGCGATTTAAGCATCAGAAGTTTATTTTCACATATCTTGGGGCCTGAATTTCAGGTTCAGCATATCTATAAATTGGGTTTTACTCCTATTTTAACAGTCTTTCCTTTTCCACATCTTATTTTCTAATCAGAATATAACCTTGGCATATCATATTAAGATCCAGCCTAGTGATCTTATCTTAATTGGGTCATTTAAGACCCCTTTCAAATTCCAATAGACATTAGGAGTTAGGATATTAACATGATAATTTCAGGAAAGGGATAGGGAGAGAGATAAAGGGATTGGAATGCAGGCCTTCCATACCTGAGGCCCTAAATTCAATCTCTGGTACTGCATGTCCTCTCCCCAGCAGTATTGTGGGCCAAGCATTGCCAGTAGTGACCACTATAAAAAAGAATTTGGGAAGACCAAAATTCAGTGCACAGACCAAATAAATGTACTTTTACTTCTCTAAAAATTAAAATAAGTATACATAATAATCTTTTATTAATTTAATGTCATTAATACTCAATTAATTTCAAGTCATGTTCCCATTTATATCCCCTTATTTGCACCCATGCCATGAAAGAATATTAATAGGGCAATCATAAGAGAAAGATAAGTATATAATATTTATTATATGCACATAAAACCATGTGGGAAGAATATTAGACAGGAGTCATAGACATGGATTTCTTCCCAGTTTTCTATGCGCTTTCTGTGTAACCTTTGCAGTTCAGCTATCAAATTCAATGATCTCATTTTTAAGATATAAGATATGTAGTAAAATTATTCTGAAATTTTTTTTAAGTTTAAGGAGATTTCAAAGACATATGCTTTTGAGGTTGGAGGTAAGACTTTACCCAGTACTTAGGGGCTGATACTGCTCTGTGTCAGGGGGGTCCTGGAAGTGCTTAGGGGACCACATATGGTGCTGGTGATTGAAGGTTTAACCACATCTAAAGAAGTGCTTACTTAGTTCCCTTGTGCTATCTGACCCTTTGAAGATTCCTGAGTTTTAACAGAGGTTGAGATAGTGTCAATGATGAAAAAAATACTAACTGATACATATTTAACATAATGTACTCTGGCTTTTTGATATAAAATGTCATGTTCTGACAATACCACATATGTGACTATTATTATTCCAGTTTTTGTATATAGAAATTTTAATTGCTGAAAACATTTAAATGAAAAAAATATATATCCTTGAAATAAATAACTGTTTCCACAGTGATGATCTTTCCACATAGGCCAAAGTATGCCAAGCATTTATTATTATATGCAACTGAAAAATCCATATATTGATGTTATTTTATATGCTTATAAACATTTCTGTTTGAGAGAAAATAATTTTCATATTGAATATATTATATATATATGACATAATTCTGGCACTTAAAGTTTTTACACTTTATCAGATTACTCTGTAATAAAAATTTTCTCTTCTTTAATATTAAAAATACTTATGATATCAAGATTATTTTAATTAATTCTGTTTTACATAACTTTTTATATATTTAGGACTATATTTACCCAATACATTGTTATAGTTATTATAGTATAGTAGCCTCATAATTTACTCTTATAAAATACTTAATAATATATACATTTTATTTTTTATATATCTAGTACTAAAATATTTTGATAGTTTAAACTTTATGATTGATCTTTTTCAAAAGGTCAAGAAGTGATATTTAAACTTGATCCTAAAATTACAATTTTTTCCATACATCTATATGGTCTAATAAAAAATATAAACTATGTACCAATTACATTTTTGCATAATAATTTTTTAATATTGCCTAATTTTCATATTAAGGAACACAACAAGGTAAACTAAGGATCATTTTGAAGGAGAAAAATTTTTTATTAATTATATGTTTTAGAAACTTTTATGATTCTTGTAAATGAAATAGATAGAAAAATTCAAAGTATTATGCCTCACCATGCTATATTGTTTTAGTCTTAAAAGAAAATGTGACTCATATCCTGATACTATTTATTGACAGTTACCTCCTTAAATTTGGAATTTCTCTGCTTTCTGATGATGACTCATATTGTTGAGAATCCAGTATTCACCTCTCTCTCCTCTCTCCTGTCTCTCTCTCCTATCTCTCCTCTCTCTCTCCTGTCTCTCTCTCCTGTCTCTCTCTCCTGTCTCTCCTCTCTCTCTCTTTCTCTCTCTCTCTCTCTCTCTCTCTCTCTCTCTTTCTCTCTCTCTCTCTCTCTCACTCCTGGCAGGCTTGGGGAATCATATGGGACGCCAGGATTCGAACCACCATCTTTCTGCTTGCAAAGCAAACACCCTCCCTACCTCTATGCTATCTCTCTGGCCCCACCTCTTCCATTTTTAATACCTTCCTATAGTACATTCAAACTCTGCATGGACTTTGAGCATACCTTCAAAATAATGGTTATATGTATCCTCAAGCTACCTAAAAGAAATATTTAGCATTCTGCTTTCATTGCAAGGATTCAGCCATTCAAAACTGTAACACTATTTGTGACCTTAAAGATCAATTTGAGTAGTTTCCACAAAATGAACAAAATTTATTTCCACCATTGTTCCTGTTATAAAATATTTCTCAAGAAGAGTAATTTTGATCTAGCACTTTTCTGTGCCCTGTCAGTGACAGCAGCAGCCAACACTTCAACTAAAGAATATTTACAGGCAGAAAATGAGACCTGGGCAGGACACCGCTTGATTTTCTTCCTCAGAGTTCTGATTTCACTCCTGGTAACCTTTCATCTATAAATTAAGGATATCAGGTATAAAAGCCAGTGAAGAAGTCTGCACAAAACATTCTTATGCAGCTGTTTTTGAAAGATTACTTCATCTGACTACACATTTAACAGGGAGATTATGCAAATGGTTCTGCTGTCATTCTTCTATTAAAGTTCCCAGTCACTAATTCCTTTTGAAAGTATGAAGGTGGAGTTAAATCCAGAATCCTATATAAGTATGTGGTTGGTATATATTCATGACATAACTTAATTGAAAAAGTGATAGCATATATTCATAAATGTCATCTGATTAGATATATTTCAGGCCTCCATACCTTTACTCCAAAATAAAATGAAAAAGCACACTAAGAAACCAAGTTTCTTTTTTTTATGGCAATGACCTCCACATGAGACACACACATACAACTGAACAGAGGAAATGTGATTAAACTGTCTACTAAAAACCTTTTAAGGTTCTCATAAAAATTGGATGTGCAGGAAATACTTGGACAATGCATTAAGTGGGAGTTCACATTGAATGTTCTCAGTCTATTAAAATTTTCAAAAGGGAAGCCTACTTTTTGTGCACATCAACTGTTTTCCAGTTCTGTGCTGTTTACTGACTGCCATTACCAAATCTCCATTCCCATCTATTCTATTTAAAAAATGTGGGGTAGTTCACATCTTTATAAGAAATCATAAGAAATATCTGACAAAAATATTAAAAATAAGAAAATATGAGAATACAGCTCTAAGCAGCTCACCCTAATCTGTGATCTATAAATATATTGCTGAGGATTCATGCAAAAGGCAAGGGCTTTTGTTAATCACAGGGATCCTGCTATATTCTCACAAAAGTACAGATGGATGTATTTGGTGTAGAATAAAAATGCAATACCTTTAATTTCATCTTGTTTTATTTTATTTATTCACATGTTGAAGTGAAAAGGCAATTCTAGACACAAAAGAAAATTTTAATGAAGTAGCACATTGAATATCTAACAAATCATATTTCTATTGCTTTGAAGTGAAGCCGCAGGTTAAAATGCTGGCAATGGAAATGTAAAAACAAAAAATAAAATAACAAACACTCAAAAGTTTAGTGACCTGGCATCTGCATGGCCTATTGCTTTGCTCTAGATATATTGGAGAAGTTTCCTTTATCAATTCCTTAACACTGTTGATATCAACAAAGAGATGCAATGGAATTAATTAAAATCATATTCTGAACATTTTCAGAATATATCCAAAAAATGGGATAGACTTTTGATCTCCTCCCCACAAGCATTAGACTACAATTACTGCACAGTGATGATAGATTTTATATTTTAAGCTATTATGAATAAATGAAAAATTGAGTATACATTTTATATGTATGTATGTAAATCTAATTTATTTTGTCCAAATAGAACTAGAAAATCATATGGTGATATCAATTGTGATCACACAGAGAGAAAATTTCAGTCTCTCTGAAGACTCAAATTATATTTTGTGATTTTTTTTTTTTTTTTTTGGCCACACACAGTGATGCTCAGAGGTTACTCTTTACTATGTGCTTCACTCAGAAGTCACTCCTGGCTTGGAGGGCCATATGGGACTCTGGGAATTAAACAGCAATCCATCTTGGGTCAGCTGCATGCAAGACAAATGCCCTACTGCTGCGCCATCGCTCTGGCCCCATGATTATGCTTCTTAAATGAGTACCATGACTCTGTTGATTCACAGGATGTTGAAGTTTTGAATAAAAATCTTGGCTCTGTCACTTGCTAGGTAATTAATATTTAAGTAAATTCTCTTAGTTTTTTCGACTCAGTTTCTTCTTCCTGGTTAAATTTTCTCAGAGCCTCTTCAACATTCTTTCAGTCTTAAGTGATTTTAAAGAATTAACCTTCTAAATCTTTAAATTATTGGATTTGAAAGTTCCTTCTAAAATTATTCTAAATATAAACTCATAAATATTAAAAATCCACATAAAAAGAAACAAAAGACAATGAAGTAAAAATATGACTTACTAAATACCCTGTTTATTCCTACTCATCAAAGGATAACACACATTACTCACCATGGATAAAGAACAATTTACCTCTATTTTTTATTTTACTTATTTGGCAGTTGAGTTTTTGGGCCACATTCGGTGACATTCAGGGGTTACTCCTGGTTATGCTTTCAGAATTCGTTTCTGGCTTTGGGGACCATATGGGACGCTGGGGATCCAACCGCAGTCGGAGTGTGCAAGGCAAATAAATACCGTACTGCTGTGCCATTGCTCCGGTCCCAGTTTTACCTCTATCTAGGCTTAAGACTGTTGATATGCCACACTCATGGTATTAATGGTATATAACTACATATATCATTACAATATCTATATCAAAGTTATATATTATTTGGGGGTTTTTTTGGGAGGAGGAGGAGTTTGGCACCCAGAGGATACTTCTGGCTCTGTGCTCAACAATAGATCCTGGCAGGCTCGGGAGATCATATGGGATGCCTGTATTTGAACCACTCTCTGTCCTGGATCAGCTGCAAGCAAGGCAAATGCCCTACAGCTGTGCTATCTCTCGTCCCTGTATCGGATATATTATATCATATACATATTATATAAATAATGTATATATACTAGAATAAGCTCATAAAGTTCTATTATTATCTTTGACAGAAATAAAATATAGAAAACTAAAGCATGACAACTGGGGCAATAAAAGTGTCCAGAAAACATTGCTAGAATATCCTGTAATGTGTCAAAATTTACAAAATGGTCAGTTGTATATAGAATAGCTTTGTTTAACATAGAAATATATATTACATTATAGAATAAGATAGTTAAAATATTGTTAAACTTAAATTTTAATCTACATGAGTTACAGTTAAGTAATGAAGCAATACTTTAACATCTATAGTTTTTACACTAGTACCACAAGAAACTAAGTACTTTTTTCTTTGTTTTGCTAGGCCCTGGTCTAGATATTCATTTCAAATGCCTGGTATTTCTGATTAGATAAGTGTTAATAGCAAGGAAATACATATTCTCTATAAAGAACATTTTGAAATAATAAGTGGTCTAAGGAACATTTAATCTATGACATAAGTTTATTCCCAGCATTCTTGACAAAAAGAATATTAAAGAATCAGTTCAGAAAATCAGTTTCTCAGCCAAGTAAGGTAAGCGACTATTTTGTAAAACTCAACAGGAAAGATTAAGATGAATTGTCAACGGTATATATTGTCATTTTGTAGGTGGTGTTCTTTCATAATACAAATAATTCAGCCAAATTTGGTACCCACAGAGAAAAACACTTTAAAGATTTGGTATTGCTATAATAGTAAAGTAGATTTATTAGACCCTGGTATCTAAATTGGGAATAAAAATGCCCTAGTTGATTCAAAGATTAGATTTATAAAAGTACTTTACTAAACCTAGGATAAGATATGTGTGCAGTTGTTGTTTTTCTGTCAAGAAAAACTGTTCAGCTCTTTTGTGTAGATCATCAGCATTTTCAGTTTTTCAGTTTCAGACACAGAATAAAAATACATGATCAATCATTTCTTAGAATTATGTGAAGTGTCTGGGATTTTTATAAATATAATGAGAAAAATTTTATTGATTTTACTTCATTATAATTAAACTGATCAAAACATGACAACTTTGTCTATGAATTATTTAGAGCAGCAGGCAAAATGGCTCAGTGGTAAAACATATGCCTTGCATGAATGAGACCTGTGTTTGATTCCAAGCTTTGCCAAGCAATCTCAAATAAATAAATGAATGATTTAACAAACATAAAACACAGATTTAATATACCGTAACATAATAAAATACAAACTAGGAAAGAAGCATAGGACAGAGGTAATATCAGTTTTATTTAAGTTATAAAAAGTGAATATTTATTTAAAATGTATAAATTCCAGTTATAATAATTTCAAAATGGTGGGGCCCAAGCGATAGCACAGTTTTGCCTTCCATGCTGCTGATCTGGGACCCACCCGGATTTGATCCCCAGCATGCCAAAAGATCCCACGAGCCTGCCAGGAGTGATTTCTGAGCACAAAGCCAGGAGTAATCCTTGAGCACCACTGGTTGTGGCACAAAAACCAAAATAAATAAATAGATAAATAAATAAATACAATTCAAACTGTTCTAGATTACAGAAATTCAACTGACCCCTGACAAATTACCTAAGGTTCAAAAAAACTTCTGTACTACATGCAGCCTTCTAGGACATTTTTTACCAAAGTCCATATTTACAAGGACATAAGAATGGCTTGGTGTGGTGCTGTAATTTTATTTTACTAAGATGACTTTTCTTTCTCATTGTATATAGTTTTTATATTTTGGAACCATAATCAGTATTGCACAGCCTTACTCCTGGCTCTGAGTTCAGGGATCACACCTAATATTTTCAGGGAACCATATCAGGTCCAGAATGATCTTATGGCAGGCAGATGCCCTACCCACTGTACAATCCCTCAGCCCCGCAAAATTCTTATTGTCAAGTGAGCACCTAAGGTATAGAAAAATTAAATTTATACTGAGTTGAATGCAGCAGACTTTCTTTTGTTCTACTGCATTAAACTAGTTTTATTTTGGACAAATATAATTATAGTAACAGCCAGTACAAATACAATAAGTTATATAGAGGTTACTTTCTGCTAATTTTTTATGTTAAAATTTTTTATTTTTAATTTTTGGGTCACACCCAGCTGTGCTCAGGGATTACTCCTGGCTGTCTGCTCAGAAATAGCTCCTGGCAGGCACGGGGGACCATATGGGACACCGGGATTCGAACCAACCACCTTTGGTCCTGGATCGGCTGCTTGCAAGGCAAATGCCGCTGTGCTATCTCTCCGGGCCTTATGTTAAATTTTTAACAATTTCCTTAAAAATAAAAAAAAATAGTTTTTCTGTGAATAAGTATTATATGTTATTTGCCTGGTGTGGTATGGTTTTGATTACCAATACCTTGAAAAGTTAAAGGATAAAGTAAATAGTTAGCTTGAAATAAACTAATATTAATGCAAAATCAAGATTAATAGTATATATTCCCTTAATTAAATACCTAATAAAATATTGATGGATTAATTTTTGACACTTTTCAACTTAAATATTTGGTAATGTTGGTTAAAATAAAATTTCTAAGCAAATTCCTTTAACTTTCTTAAAATGTTATTATTTTATCAGTTAAACATGGATCATAGCTATATTCATATCCAGATATTAGGTTTCTGTTTAATTGGTAATTACCACACAACCTATGAAACTGAATTTTTTATAAGTAAATGACAAATTTATAAGCCTCTGATGCATGATATTGAAAGAACATAAATTTCTGTTAAATAACTTTTTTAAAAAATAACTCAGAATAAAATGGAGCACCCATTAATGTTCTTCATAATATTGTCCAGATCTCTTATTTATCAGATAAGTATAAAAATATTATATTAATTTTTTTGTTATTTGTTTAAACATTGCATATATATTACTTTATTTTTTTAACCAAGAGCAGTTGTTTTATTATGCTATTGCTTCAATGTGGAATTTTGACTTTGCTGTTATTTAAATTTTAAGAAGTTCAGTGTAGTCACCTTGTATTTTATATCCATTAATTTCTGACTTTTAATAGAAAACTTCAAATCTAAAGCAATTTTTATCAAATATTTTTCTTTTGAGACAACCATCAACACAGAATTTATTCCTAGTTCTATATTCAAGGATCACTTGGCCATGATCAGGGAACCATTATGTGGTGCTGGAGATAAAATCTAGTTTTTCTTTGTGCAAGAAAAATGTCCTACACACCAAACTATAGCTCATGAAACTCATATAATGAAATAAATACATTATCTAGCCACTAATTTTTCCAATATGTTAACAATAGGACCAGATGTACAATGCCCCATCTATTTACCTCCAACATGGTATCAGTGCCTCCACAATATTCACGTACTGACTGCCTTATTAAAAAAAACAATTTAGGTAACTTGATTACAATAGTATTCATATTTAAGGTATTGAGATTCAAAGTTACTTTTACCACACTATCATTAAAGTGTCAAAAATCTTTTACCATGGCCTTCTGTTTCTTATTTCTAATACACCTCTTCATTACCTCATCCACAAGTCCAGAGGTTTTCATTATTTGATATTTCCTGAAGTTATTGTTTATCAAGAAGAAAATCAGGATTATTTTGTAATTATAATTTTGATTATACTTTTATAATTAAAACATTATCTGAATTGTTCGGTAATTTATTTGAAAGAGGGAAATTCTATATTCTACTTTCTGATTAACTCAACTTCTCAGATCCATAAGAATAGAAAATACATGATTTGGTCAATATATGGTTCAATGTATGGCTCACCCCTGATATAAAGCAACTCATCAAGAAACCCAATATTTTGAAATAAATATGTAAATAAATGTTTCATTTTGGGCACAATAGAGCATGTTTTAATTATCTTTCATATGTATCGTAAGTGTTTAATACATCTCCATTATCCCAAATGTTTATCTATTCTATGCCTCAGATAAAAATATTTTAATAGGTTCTAGTAGTACTCATGGACCATTCCAAACTGCTTGGAGTTGCTGGTATTGAAATCAGACTATCCTAAATTAATGATCTCTAATTAATGAACCATCTCATAGATTCAAAAACAAATGCTATTAATAATTGAAGAAGTATATGTTTCAGCTCTCCAAATAACCCTCCTCTTAAGTTTTAGAAAAAAATCACAAGACTAGAAATCCACAAGTACCAAACATATAATCATATATCAAGAAAAAGAAAGGGGAAAGCACCACACATATATTAAAATGATCGTATTTACAAAGCTGAGATTTAGACAAAAAAATTTTCATTACACAGCATGAAAAAATAGAAAGCAATGATATTTAAATGCCATTGAAGTCAAATTCAAAGAATTTTTCAGGATGTAAGCATCAATTAATTTAGCTGCAGTGTTTAAGATAATTTTCTATGAAGATTATATCCATGGCTTTTATAAAAAATGAAAGATCTTGACCAAATTCTGCTTCAAGCAATAAAGTGCAACAGACCCTATAAAACTGTAGCAGTCACAAATCAAAATGCAATCTTTCCCATGTGATTGTAGTTCAGTGTTTCCGATGTTCTCACCAGTAATTCCTAAATTTATGCAGAAACTATAGGCATTGATGTTATGTTTCAAATAATGGGGAATACATTTTTAATCTTTTATTTCTCTTAAATTCAATTTAAATATCACCATAGCATAATTTGAAGATTGATCAAGAGAAGGCTATATTTCCTTGAAATTAATATAAATACATATTAAACTTCTTTGTAATATGCATGTATTTCTAAACATACATTAAAATTACTAGATATTCATGCAAATACAAATATACATTAAATAATCATATGACTAATAACTGAAAGATAAATATAAAAGAAATGTAACATATTTAAATTCATAGTCCAATGTAATAAGTAAATATTTAATTGATATTTTTAATGCTGTTTTAATTTTAGAATAAAATTAGAAGGCAGTATATATTTATTTAACAATCATATGATGATATAGATTTATTTTACTGGTCAATAATAATACATCTCACTATAATATTGTTTATTTTGATGACCTTTAAACTGGCTGAGAAAGTGCTTTATGTAGGAATCTTGATTTTTTTTTTTGGTCCACACCCATTTTATGCTCAGGGGTTACTCCTGGCTAAGAGCTCAGAAATTGCCTCTGGCTTCTGGGGACCATATGGGATGCCAGGGGATAGAACCGCGGTCCTTCCTTGGCTAGCGCTTACACACCTTACCTCTAGTGCCACCTCACCGGCCCCATGGAATCTTGATTTTTATACATGCACCATATGCAAATCTGTATGCCCAAGAATACTGAATGCTCCTTTTTTTTTTTGGTGAGGGAGTCACACCCGGCAGCGCTCAGAGGTTACTCCTGGCTTTACACTCAGAAATCACTCTTGGCAGGCTCGGGGCACCATATGGGATGCTGGGAATCTAACCACTGACCTTCTGCATGCAAGGCAAACCCCTACGTCCATGCCATCTCTCCAGCTCCTGAATGCTCCTTTTACACACACACACACACACACACACACACACACACACACACACACACACGCACATATACAAAGAAACATAAATTGCCCTTTTTAGGGAAATAAAACTTCTTTATAAAACTGTCAGAAATAATTTGATTTTTCAAATATTTTTTGATTGAAGAGATTTTGTAGATTAAACATGTTTAGTCTTTATATAAGCAAAATATGTTAGATGAGTATGTGTTGTATATGAATTATTGAAATTATGCTATACTATATTGTTTTAGTGGCTTAGTAATACAGGTTTAATGTGTTGTCTTTATGACAAGTCACAGTTTAATGTATTAATAAAATTGCAATGCATGCATCAGTTTACTGTCATTCTTAACACAGACATCTCTATGTGTGATACATTTCTTCAAATTAAAGTTATCATTGATTTTTACTTAATAAATCTGGGCACTTACTGTTTCCTTCTATTTCCTCCATTTCATAAACATAAGCACATTATAAATAAAATAATTGACACTGATTGGACATAGAAGTCAGTTAATTCACCTTTGGAATATTCTTTCAGATCTTTTTTTTACCATTCAAGAACAGAATGTTTGTGCCATTCTTGAAATCACTCTGAGTAACCATACATTATGCCTATGTATTTAATTTGTGGGGCCATACTAAGTGTTCTGCCTTGTGGCTTGTCAGTTGAGTGGACATTTTAAGGCTAAGTAAGTATCATGATGAAATGATATAGAACTGAACCACCACCACCAAACCACTAAGATCATGGATGTAGCATTCAGGATTATCTGTCTCTCCATGGAAAATCTGGACATACATTTTCCAATTTCTCCAAAGTGATACATATTCTTTATATATGAATATTACATTATAGTTTAAATAACTTCTAAACTGAAAAGGATGTTAATGACTAATGAGTCTGAGTTTCTGAATTTAAGTGATAGACTTAGTTTTAATTCACAAATATTTGGATTCAAGGATCACTGCCCTAGAGAAAAAAGTGTTCACTGAAATTATAATTTAATAAAGTTCAGAGACCTAATTCTGCAACGAAAAAGGTGATATAGCTATCTGGTGTTCCCTGTTGGGTATTTTAAATCACCCTGTCATATAAGATTTTTAAATGGAAGGAAAAAATTCCTAAAAGCTTTGAATTAACCTTATTGATAACATAATTAGACAGGTATCACAAGACAAAAAGGGTTTATTGCCCTGTTTTAATACCATTATATATTACACTAGAAAGCAGATCTCACAACATGAATTGATAATTTATTTGTGAAACAAATAACTCATGCTGTTACCTTTATGTTACAAATTGTCTGTAATTTCACAATTGTGTGTTTTTGTTCTTTTGCCAAGTCATGCACTCTATGAATCTCTCTTATCCCACACTGTGCCCTCACCAGATTGATTGCAATCACTATTTTAGTCCTAGGCACAGTTGATTATTTTAATTGAAAAATCAGATACATTTAATAAATATTATTTGGTTGTTCACCCCAAATTTTCTAGAATGATAGATAATTAAGGGTTGTGAGAAACACAGCAAATTTACATTTATTCACTTCAAAACTGTCAATAATTTTTCTGTGACAGTTCTCATTCCTTGAAAGTTTCAATTTACTTAATAATTATGATTTATGCAAAATTGCCACTCCTAATACATTCAACTAAAATGACACTGGAATTTTGGGAACATTTTTGAATGTCACAATATAGTTTTCTCTGGAGACTACTATATATAATATAAATATAAAATATAATTATAACACATGTCTATATTAGTCTTTATTTATTTATTTTTTGTATTCTAGAAATTCACAGTGACTCTAAAATGTTTTTGTCTGGAACTCCCCAAGAGGGCTGTGTAGGGAATCACTCTTTTTTGGTTTTTGGGTCACCCTGGCAGTGCTCAGGGGTTACTCCTGCTTTGCTCAGAAATCTTTCCTGGCTGACTTGGGGGACATGTGGGATGCCTGGATTTGAACCATCTTCCTTCTGCATGCAAAGCAAATGCCTTACCTCCATGCTATCTCTCCAGCTCCAGGGAAATCACTATTAAAGAGACTCAACCTAGTGTCATGAGCCACAAATGGATAGTCAGGAGGAGAGATGCTGATGACCAGCAGGGACATTGATGTCATGGGTGGAGAAGTTAGGTTGTGCTGGAGCCATATATCAAGATCCTGAAATTTCAAGGTATATACCTGGCACCATTTTGTTCCTACCTTGCAACTTTTCTAACTTATTAACCAACATAGTCTTCAAGCATATATTGTGTTTCAGTAAGAATAGAAAGAGACTATAGAGAATCTACATGTATGGTATCAGTGTGTGCCTAAAAACTTAACTCAAATAAAATAAATATGTGAGGTGCTAATGCTCTTCAATTTAGTTCTTGCTTTCCTGTGTAAAAACTGGAGAATTCTGTACTTATTTTTTTAATTTAGTAAATTGTTCTTATCAATGGCATATTTGGAAAAATAATGACTTATGTATATATCTTAGGGCTATTTCAAGAATGCAATGAAATGACTATTAAATCACTAAGATTATTAAGCAATATTCAAATAGTGCTTTTTATTATTAATTCAAGCTCAGTGCAAAGCCACAATGTTTTCAACAACTGAGACATTTTTATATTTATTAGAAAATCAATGTCAAATATGTATTTTTCTACATAAAATTTTCTTTTTTTTAATACAAGTATCTCCCTCATTTTAAATTATAGGACATTTAAGGTAAATATTTTAGCATAAATATGAAATTCTAGACAAAGGGATTAAGGGTAGAATGATAAGCAGCTGAATATATAAAATTGCTCATTAAGTGTCAGCATGACTCAACCAAACTGAAAGCATAGAAAAACAAAATCAATGTTATGCTTATATCTATGGATAGATGTGCAAATTACCTCAGTTCCTTGGGAATGTTGTATGAGCATTAACATATTGCATCCATGAAAATATTATGTACTATGGTAGCAGTGGTCTCAAACTCGCGGCCCGCAGGCTGTTTGCGGCCCTCCGTACAACATTTTGTGGCCCTGCCCTAGAGGAATCCTTTTCTGTTTTGTTTTGTTTTAGTTGTTTGGGTCACACCCCCAAATGTTCAAGGCTTACTACTGACTTTGCACTCAAGGATCACCCGACTTTGTCTCCTGCGGCCCCCAGGTAAATTGAGTTTGAGACCCCTGGACTATAGAGTGTTAAATAGCAGTTATGGCAAAAATGGAAAGTTCTGGAATTGTCATAAATATTATAACCTTACTTAGAATATCTTGTGAAAACCAGAGAATATAAGGGTGGCTATGGATAACAACTATAAGGTCTTCATAAGTTTTATGGCAACTATAACACTTATTTAATACCTTAACACAAATTATGTATCTTTTAGAAATAATTCATAAAGCAATATATATGTATTTTGAAAAGAAAGTAGTTAGTTTGAATATTTCTGCAGAAGTCCAAAGAATCATACTTCATTAGAAAAAAATCACACATCTTACCAAAAATGCATGTTTAATAATTGTGCTGTTTATTTGCCACGGTTTTTGTATCGCTATATTGAATGATCTTGTTCATCTTAAGACACAAACAAAAATACTTTTGAAGTCAGAATTTAAAATGAGTAATGCGAATGTTAAACAAGTAATATTAAGAAGAATGCTTTTTTTTTTTTTTGGTTTTTGGGCCACACCCTGTGACGCTCAGGGGTTACTCCTGGCTATGCGCTCAGAAGTTGCTCCTGGCTTCTTGGGGGACCATATGGGACGCCGGGGGATCGAACCGCGGTCCGTCCTAGGCTAGCGCAGGCAAGGCAGGCACCTTACCTCCAGCGCCACCGCCCGGCCCCAGAATGCTTTTAAGCCCTAGAATTCTTGTGTGCTCAATAGAAAACCTACCCTGCAAAAAGCAACTCCTTAGTGAGCAATGGGTTGTCATAGCAGCATTATGCAAAGACTAGAATAGTCAAGGTGGAACAACATATAGGAAATACTCATTGAGGGGTCCAGGAAGATAGTACAGACATTAAGGTTGTTTTTCTCCTTGGCTGGGTTAAATTCTAACACGACATATGTTATACCAAGTCCCACCAGGAACAGTCCCTGGGAATAGTGCCAGGAGTAAATAACTGGTAAGTAGCTGGGTAAATAACTCAAAACGTTTGACAACCTAGGTTTGATTCCAATCATGGCACATTTTGCCAACCATTAGCCAGGAGTAGCCTCTGAGGACTACCAATATGTCCCGAAACCCAAAATAAAAGCAAAATAAGTTCTACAAGTTTAAAATCTTGAATAATGTTAGTAACAATTCATTAACTCATAATTGTTTTGGTTGTTTTTGTGTTTTGGGCCACACCGGTAATGCTTAGGGGTTACTCTTGTCTATGCACTCAGAAATTGGTCCTGGCTTGGGAGACAATAGGGGATGCTGGGAATCAAACTTAGGTCCATCCTGGGTCAGCCTAGTGTAAGCAAATGTCCTACCACTGCACTATCGCTCCAGCCCCACAACATAATTTTTGTTGATGGAAAAATGCTTGTAAGAATTCTTCATGGAACAATATTGAACGGAAATAAAAATAATGAACCAAAGGATAGAATCAGAATAATCACATATGAAGTAGTGGAAAAATGTAGACATTTTGGAGAGACAAGAAATAAATAAACAATTTTGCTAGCTAATGTTTAGGATAAATATTTGTGAAAAGTTTAGAAGATTAGGCCCCTGTTGCACAGACACTCTGTGAACTGGAATAATGTCAAAATTATTTTTCTTTTCAAAAGTAGTGGTATGTCGGTATAAGGTAATTAAAGATGACATTGAGTAAAGCAAATTTACTTTCAGTAAGTTGAATAGATAGAACAACAACAACAAAAAAAAAAACCAAATAAATTATACAATCAAGTAGCTACCAGAATTTTTTAATGTAGAAGAAAATAGAATGAGGTTGGCAATATAAACGGGACATGGATGTGTGAGATACTCCAGACGGAGAACTGACAAGATTTATAGCAAATGGGGGAGTATGAGGCTAATGGATCTTTCAAAATTACATTCACAATTTGAAGTTGTATGACTCAGAATAGTAGTGACATTGACATAAATTGGGCATGCTGGAGAAATGGTTTATTTACTATATTTATTTAGATGTGCTAACAGGCTATCTAGAGACTATAAACTGTATGAATGTTCATATTTTTGGAGAGAAAGAGTTGCAGTTCATACTGTTACAGTTTCTAGCATAAAGTATCAATTTAATGAATTGTTGGTGATAAATGGTTGACCAGCAAACAAAAATAGCAGTTCAGGACTTCTAAAAAACAAGGTTGTTATATATGCTATTATAGTCATATCTTGCCATTTTCATTCTGAATTTTATTATTCCTACTTGGGGAAGGGAGACTGGGATGAAGAGTTTGTATTTGGGGACCCTATATATAGGGTATATATTGGACATATATATACATTATATTGGATGTATACAAATCTCATATATCCACTATAATGCATATGTATCTTATATATGTGTCATTATAGATAGCTACAGAGATGTAGTAAAATGTTATGAGACTAAAACCTTATTATTATTTAGAAGCTCTATAATATAGAAATAAGCTGATAATGTTTAAAACAATGTATAACATGAAACAGAAATTACTAAATAATTACAGTATAGCATACAGTATTAATATAAATGGCAAATTAACATGTTGTCTCTGAGAAACAGTGCACCAGCAGTCAAATACTAGGATATTAGTTAATTGACCAAATGAAGACTAAGTTTCCAGAATACCTCTTCAACTTTTTCACTTCAAAAATGTGTTTGAAAGCCTCCTCTAATTGTTTTCCATCTTTAATGCATTCTTATCACACTTAATTACTAGGCCTTTTCAAAAATTATTCAGCATTTTAGGTTTGAAATGATCCAGTTGGGTGTCTATTTTTGCATATAAAATTACTATGTGAGAAGACCTAATTTAATCTACATATATACTAAATCAATGCTCAAAAGAAAAGTGAAAAATTGAATCTTTTCAGTTCTTTCAGTTGATAAAACAAGTAGGCGTTCTAACTTGGCTAAATATGCTTTAAGGAGAGAGTTCTGCAGGTGAAGTGACAAAAGCTTGCTGAGTACTTTATTATGTATCCTTTTCTTTATATCTAAGAGAATTCTAACATTTATACAAACACTATTTCCTTTAAGGTGTGCATAAGAACATGGTGAAGAAAAAAAGGCATCCCCAGACTATTCTTTCGTCCAGTGACAGCTGAATTATTCTCTTCCAAATATGCTAAAACAACAGATTTTCATTTTGTTCGAGGCCTTACATCATCCTTAAAAAGCCTTTTAGAATTCATTCCAGTCATCAAAAATGCGGAACTCGGAGAAGAATAAACACTGAGGTACCAATATCACACCGTCTCTGAGACAAGATTCAAACCTTTGCAAAAGCATGTGCAATTATAGAGAAGCTTCTCACAGTAAACAGCAAAACCAAGGTCTTACAAATAAACGGAGTAGGCAGCTTATGGGATGTGATTAGAAGGGCAAGCCAGATGCTTCCATCTAAAAATATCTTTCCCTCCTGTTACCTTTAGAATCTATTTCTCTGCATCTTGGAGACTTTTTTTTATTATTGTAAAGAGATCCCCATTAAAATGTAAATACTCCTGAGAGATACAGTCTTAATCTTTTATCAAGTATCATCTTAGTGAACTAGGTGGATGAAACAAGAAATGGAATAAAGGCTTGAAAAATGAAAAAGAAACAAGATTAAGGGGACTGGAATACTGGCATGGGGAAGAATACTATGAAATAAGAGATTTTATATTTCACACTTTTGCCTGGCACCAGTAATGTGTAAACTGGCTACTATATATGGAAGACAGGAAAGAGAAAGTCCTTTAAATTCAGAAGAAATATGGTATTTAGGCAACTTGCAGAAATGTACTTGAAAATGAAGAATCCAGTGGTAAGAAAAAGTGTCTTTAGTATGTCTGGATTACACATTATTTTTAGTTATGGTTATTTGACAATACACATTAGTTTTCTTGGTAAGCAAAATTATCACATAATTACAAAGTATTGTGCCCACCATAGAATTTTTGTAATTATAAACATGGCATTATATTTAGTAAGAGAACACAATGGTAATTAAAGAAAATCAGATACAGCTATAACTCAAAGGCAGTTGACCATGAAGTAATTAATCTGCAGGACTATTCTGAAGTTGCTTCTTTTCTACTATATGTATGTAATCATACAGCAATATAGTAAAAATCATGTTTGAATCCAGATGTTTTATTAGTAGCCAATGCATTTTATATTTGTTATATTTTATTCAATTTTTACAAATGCTATTTTCCTCATGTATAAAATAACTACCTAGGTTTTTTTTTTTAATAATCTTCAGCTGATTTATACAGAATTTCTCATCTTGGGAAACAACACATTCACAATAAATATTTTGTTTCTGATCTTATTTTCACTCTTAATTTCTTTAAAACACATTTCAGCTTTTGGTCTGTGAAAATATTTTATCCTTTTATATAGGAGAGTTTAAGGTATATAATTATCTATCCTTTTACTACTTAAAGATCATTAGAAGAAGAATTTTAAAATATAAACTAGGTGGCTGACCATGGTTATATAAATGCAGAAAAATTTTTTTTTCTTTCCTAAGAAATGTCTATTCAGCAGTGTCAGGACCTTGAGATGGAAAATGAACAGGCAAGACAGATGAACATGGACACATTTTTAAACAATTAAAACCATGTGAAGAACTTAAAATTGTCTACTTAACAACAAACCACTCTGCTTCATTGAACTTTCAATCCATCCATCATATGGCATGGGACAGGTTTCCCCATTGTGTAATTACTTTTCCCATTATTAAGGAAAGCTGGTTGAATGCAAATTTTCTATCAGATTCACTTAACCCTTGGCTTGCAAGTAAAGAAAATACAAAATATATCATTTAATTTATTCTCCCACAATGTTTATTGGGGTGAATGTTCTCTATTTGATCCTTTTTTTCTTGGTCATCACTAAACTATAAGTACAAAGTTCAGTGAGCATTAACTTTCTCTACAAAGATTTTCCTTCTTTACCAAATGCAAATTGATTAACCAATACCTCCTACTGATGAAGGGCCTTAGATGCATCAATTTATACTTTATTATTGCTATTATTTCACTTTTCAGCTGCATAGAAATGTATAGCATTTACTCATCATGACTAATGGTGTCACAAATGAGGTAAAGTTACATATGACAAAGCCAAGTATACAGAGTAAAATTCTCAAACCTGCCTTTATTGAAAGATGTCTCCATAAGATGAGGAAGATAAAATATATTTCATAGATCCGCAGAGGTATTTTTTCACATCAGAAAGAGTGAATGTTGACTTAGTTGGACTTAACTTCAAATAAGAAATAAGCAGCAGTCACAAGTAGAAATGTCATCATAGATCCTGTTTTCATATAAGGAATGTGAGTGATCATTTTAAACTCAGGAATAGAGAGGGGAGTGTGGGACTGTGAAAAAGAGAGCAAAGACATGTATGCTGGAGCAAAATATTTCCCTATACTCTCACTGCCTAATAGAATCAACAGTCATGTTGACAAAGATATCAAAACACCAAAGCCAGGTCTTTTCACAAAACAGACAGAATTGATGGCATTAGCTAGATTTTCCTCATTGCATTTACTGTACCATTTGCTTAGACAGAGGAAAGTTTGCGTTATACTTTCCCCCAAACAACCTTATTTTCTCAATTCCCTGTTTATATGTATGTACACTTTTTATCGTCTAAGTGCCTGCAGGGGTCTAGCTGTTTAAAGGAAATTTTCAAAGGAGAAGGTGAATTTGTATGTTAATCCTCTCCCTATAAAATAAGCATGGGGTGTATTGTAATTATTTCTTTCATCTGTTACTAGAGACAATTTTAACTAAAGTAGGGGTGAGCATCTGTGCTAAGGTAAGCAAGCTGGCTTTAAGAAAGGCTTGGCAACTCTGTTAGCCATTTCTCTACATTTTGTTGCAGCTCTTAAACTTACATTGTGATAGATAAACATCTCACATGGTTATGCACAGCCTTGTTTCTCCATGAAATAGCAGTGTGCTGACAGTGCACTGTAGGGTACAAATGCTTTTCCAGCAAAAGCACAGTGGATTGTAGAAGGCACCTTGGGCAGTAATTGATACAAATCCTGCATCCCTATATTTATTGAGTGATGTTCAACTTCTTGCATCTGCAACAACATGGTCCTAATTATTCAAGCTGACATTTCCCACTACAGTGTTACTTGGCAGTTTCACAGATGTGTTTAAAAAAATTAGTGCAAGTTAATGGCTCATTCTAAGTATATGAAAGTAACTAGCATATCATAAGTCCTTCTCAAATGTGGATCTTGTTTTATATTGTTCTTTTTCCTGATTCACATTCAAAGTCAAATCCTACTTATAATACAGTGGAAGAGTTTGCTTAGTAAGTACCAATGAGACATAAAATAAATATATAAATTACTGCATTGAAAAGTCACATTAAGCACTACTGTGCTTAATAACCTCATTTTATACTAACTTCTTGGTCCATATTTTAATATAAAAAAGGCTCCAAGAATCATGATCTTTTGAGAAAAAAAGCATATTAAAATCAGAATATGTACTTAAATATATATATATATATACATAGTAACACATGGAAGGTTATTTCTATTACATTTTGATTATATATTTCATTATTCAGTTGAAAATAAGTCATCATATTTATGATTTTCAAAAAAGTTAACACTACCATGTCATCACTCTAATACACATGAATACAAGTGCTATAGACACCAAATTTTACAAGGTTTCACTGAAAAATAAAATTCACCAATATAGATATATTTATGTATATTTATATATTTTTCTGTTAGTTCTGTTTGTTTTTTGGTCATACTTAGTGGGGTAAGAGGACAATATAGAGTGCAGGGATCAAACTTGAGTCTAACTGCATACAAGGAAAGCAGTTACTTAGTGTGCTATCTCACTGATTCATATATTTTAAAATCTACCTAGAATGATCAACACTGATAATATGCCATCATACTGTAATTATTTACAAAATTATTGTAATTATTTACAAAATTATTTACAAAAAAATTTCACTCCACAATCATGACTTCATCATTTCATATTTAGTCTACTCACAATAAATCCTAAATTCATTATTATTAAAGGAGGTGTGTTATTTTTAAACATCTATGATTCTTCATTTATCACTTCCACTTCCCTTCCCCCAAAAAAGCACAACATGCAGGTCATGTTTGAAATAACTTTCTTCATTATATTTTTACCTACTGTATCTAGCACACAAACTGTCACTTTGTGTCCAGAATTCCACTGGGTAAGCTTATATTAAATACAGGATAAGGGAACTGAATCATAGAACATCACGAAAAACACACTCTATTTCCTGCAGAGATACTGGGAGACAGAAAAGCCATATTTACTTCACCTTTCCCCTTTGATTTCAACAGGAATATAGTAGTTCTGCAGTTCAGCAAACCAACTGAGATTAAGTGCATGTGACAAGCAGGAGCTCTCACTCACCACCACAATTGAACCTGGTACATTATCAAAAGAAACCTTTTGGCCAACACACATTCTAGAACAATAAAGTTAGTTAGCACATCATCTACCAAGAGGCTATTGTAAACTGAAAATAGCACATTGTTATACATTTTTAAAATATCCAGCTGCTGATAACCTTATTTTTTTTAACCTGATAAAATGATTTTCTCCTTTCCTGCTCAAATAGTCACTTTCCAAAGTATATGTTCTTTGTACAAAACCACCCTGTAAGTAGAGAAACTATTAAAACTATTAAACTATTAAAACTGCATTATATTGATGCTCTTATCCTTCTTTAAATGCTAAATCTAAATATAAAATATGTCAAAATTAATGAAAATAAAATCACTGGATTGTAAAATGAGAATCATTGACTAGAAAAAAAAAAACACTGTGACGTATCAAGAGTGCATGAATATACCAGCAGTGTGAACTGGCCTTCAACTTCTTTTGTTGTTATTGAAACCTCTCACAAGATATTGCATATCTGAGTTCATAAACATGTGCTAAGCACTGCAACATTTTTATTTCCTCCTCCTGCCCTCCATCCAAACTCTCTCTCTCTCTCTCTCTCTCTCTCTCTCTCTCTCTCTCTCTCTCTCTCTCTCTCTCTCTCTCTCTCTCTCTCTCTCTCTCTCTCTCTCCCTCTTATTTTGGTTCACACCCGGCTGCTCTCAGGGATTCCTCCTGGCTTTACATTCAGATATTGCTCCTGGCAGGCTTGGGGGACCATATGGGATGCCGGGATTCAAACCACAAATCTTCTGCATGCAAGGCAAACGCCTTACCTCCATGCTATCTCTCCGCCCCCCACTCCAAGCTCTCTTAAGCCAACACTCTTTTCCATTCTCTGACAGATAAAATATCTTGAATCACAACTTTGCTACCTAACCTGCCCATATCAAGTTTGTATAGACTATAAAGATGTAAGCAATTCAGTCTAAACTCTAAACTCTTTTCCATTCTCTGACAGATAAAATATCTTGAATCACAACTTTGCTACCTAACCTGCCCATATCAAGTTTGTATAGACTATAAAGATGTAAGCAATTCAGTCCTTTGTCAGACTGTATTCTAATGAAAATAGTATAATTCAGGTTGAATTAAAAATTAACCAGTAGGAAAATGTTTGTTTTGAGCTTTTGTTTTTATACCCAGTGTTGTTCTGGATTTACAGCTGGTTCAGTGCTCAGGTCACTTCTGGAACACTCTAGGTACTATATGGGTTACTGGAATTGAACATAGCTTTGCCACATGCAAGAAGAACACCCTGCTCATTATACTACTATTAAAGCCCCCTTTCCTTAAAAATAAATTGCTATGTAAAAAGGGAATAAATATTTGGACATTCAGATCTATATTTGGAGTCACACTAATAAAAGAGAACATGTTCTAGAAATAGGATATCAGACTTACTACAAAATTTCTGCAATAGTTTAAAATTAAAATTTTTGAGTAAATAAAATAACTCGAATCTGTTATTTAAACTATCAATATTTTGAAGCAAGCTATATAATTTCCCATTTTAGAAACTAAAGTGCCATAAATGCTTTAAAAAAGGTAATATTTTCAAATAAAAGTTATCTCTTAACTATAAAATATTTCAGCCTATTTGAGATTGTGTCTCTACAAAGTATTATTTGAAGAAGACACGTCTGGATTTGAGACAATTTTGTAGGGCATATTTTAGGTACTATCTCAAAATTCAATAGCATAAGTATTTGTGAACAATAAAAACTATCTGCCAAAGCAATAAAAGAATGTTCTTTTGTTACGCACATGTAAGAATAAAAGGACTGGTTTTGTTAGTTTTTGTTGACTGACTTGTCATATCATCTACTGCAATGCCTGATTGCTAAGATATGCTATGAATGCATTTCCTGACTAAAAATGATGAACAAACACACTTTTGTTTGCGATCTTAATTGAAATAAAAACTTCCATTGTGAAATCCATTTCACATCCATTATTGAACAATTTGAAAAAGAGGAGATAATATGTAAGATGACCCCTAAGATAACTGGTGACCCAGAAGACACTGATGATGCATTTTGAATCAAGATTAAACATGCTGTAAACTAATGTGACATAAAAATTGCAATGGGTGTAATTTAAATATCACAAGTAAGAATATGACTGTTTCTTTATACTCCTGAATATTGGTATTTTACATAGGCTATTATTTTATTTAGTGGTTTCAGGAAAATAAGGATTTAAAAATATTCTCTGGTATTTCATTTCAATGCATGAAGTATTTGAAACTTTGACTCCCATGTTGGTGTGTCTTTAAATGGAATCTACTATTTTCCATGGGTTATTAATATAAGGCATGATTAAGGTCTACCACAAAATGTATCACTGACTGTGTGGTACCCAGAATTTAATATAGCAGTGCTTTGTAGTTAGATACAGAATAGCATCAGGCTTCTTTATCTTCCTTATTTTGGAAGCTATATGCTGACTAAAGTAGCTTAAAATTGCATTTGCACTTTGGCAGTCACATCACACTATTGACTAATATTGTAACTTCCTGTGACTAAAATCCCAACATCTTTCTGACATGTGCTGATAAGCCTCATAATCCTCCATCCTTGTGCCTTTTGCTTTACTGTATTCTATTTGCACCCTTACTTTTGTCCAACTTAAAAGATAGCCTTCCAACAGTGTGCTACACCTCTAGTTTCACGTAATCTTTCAAATATGATGCTTATTACGAATTTATATCTTATTGAAGTTTTTGATAGAAAAACAAAATGAAGATGTACTGGTGGGGTATTATGAAATTCTAACTATAATATTTTCTATAAGAAGATACCGCAGTTATTAAAAGTCTCAAAAAACTGTTTTGGAAATAACTGTGTCTCATTACTTCATTGCTATCAAATTTGTGCGATGAAATAATTGCATTCAGGGTTTGTTCTTTAGCAATGGAACCTTTGGAAAGAATTCAATTTTAATGAAGTCCTTTGCATGGGATTTATTCCTGTACAAGGATTAAGACCATAAAGCTTGCTGTATTTCTTTTTGCTAAGTGAGAACATAGAAAGAAGAAAGTTTTTTGCAAGCCAGAAAGAGGGCCCTCTCCAGAACCTTATTATACTATTTACCTTATTTTAAAAATAGTTTTCCATATTAGTTTTACTATTTAGTAAGATATATATCTTACTATATATATGAGTTGGTTAGGCCATATGGTAAACTGTAATGTCTCCATAAACTAATGAAAATAAAAAAGACAATAAAAGTTTTGGAGCTGGAGAGATAATATGTGGGTAGCAGGCTTTTCTTGTATGAGGTCAACCCACACTCAAACCCATGTACCAACATGGTCATAGAAACATCTCTAGGAGTAATTTCTGTGTGCCTAACCAGAAGTAACCTTGAGCACAAATGGTTGCGACCCAAAACAAACAAGCAAGCAAACGAAGACATATAATTACTTCTGAACTTCAGAATAGTTACTTCATATGTGATGATATGTTGGAAAATAGGTATTATAGAACTTACTATAAATCACGGAAGCATTTGCTACACATCACCTAACTGGATATTTTTCATCTCTAAACAGAGAAAAACAATACGATCTATAATTAAAAGAGGAAGAAATTGCATGGCCAATGGTCCATTGTTAGAGAACTTATCTTACATGAGGGGAGAGGAAGTACAATTATAAAAACAGCAAAAAAATGAATACTATGGAGAAAATCAGTATAAAAGAAATATAACAACTTGTTGAAATAAAAGCTACAGATGAAAAGAAAATTCTAGAGTTTAAATATTTTAAATGGATAGCAGAGAAATTTGGAATTATAAAATAGACTGGCTAAAAATAGAACATTCTATGGCAAATTAAACATGTTGCAAATAATAAAATTTAAGCAAATTTGAATTTCTCAGATGACAAAGTAGTCATGGTAGCACCGAAGCAGGGTTGTTTTTCTTTTACATGATGCTTTCAATTGTACAATTCTAGATATGAACCATCAAAAAAGGTAAGTTTGTATAGAGGATTTAATTGGAATTAATATTATAAACAGACACAAAAAATAGTAATCAAGAACTCCTATTTTCCTCTGACATATGATATTGCAGAAAGTCTCATTCCATTCATTTTTCTTTAAAAGTGCAACTAGGGTATGGAATTCATTGATGTATTTTTTAAATGTTTTTTTTCTTTTATTTTTTGATGAAATGAACTAACTCTTTTGAGAGGCATTTCTATATTAGGCACTGAGCTTTGCTGCTGTTTTTCAGCTAAGTTAAACATAAATAGGCACTCTTCCCATTTCCATTGAAGTGTCACTCAGTGGAATACCCACGCTAGAAGGAGGTGGTTCTCTCTGCAGAGTTGTTGTGCTGTGTTTTAAACTTAGACATTTTTTTTTGAATTTGAATTTTCTTGCTCATTTTCAGACAATTTTCGAAACCAACCCTCCAAAAATATTCTCAATCTTCAAAATTTTCTTCGCTTTTTAGTTTTAATTTTAGTTTTGATTCAAGTCTTAAATGGACACTTGTCTTAAAAATATAGTCTTAAAATTATAATTTCTGGCAAGTTAGCACATATTTAAAATAAGAGATTATATAGAGCAAAGTAATTTTAAATGACTGTTTTGTCTCAAGTATACACAAATTTCAGGAAGTGTTTAAATGGTGTTTTTAAATCATAATAAAAATTCTTATCTGTGGATGCTGAAACTATAACACAGTGGCTGTGTGCTGCTTTGCATGTAGCCATCCAAGTTCAAGTCCTAACGTACCATTTAATCTTTCAATCATAACATCCCATTTAATCTTTCAAAAATAACCAAGAAGTTATTTTTTTAAAGAGAGCCAGAAGTTACTTGAGGGTATGACTCCACTCAAAGCAAGCAACCAAAAAAAAAAATCTGTCCTATATGAATATAGCAGACTTCTAATAACATACTTTTAATGGGACACATAGTTGTAGTGATTCAAAAACTTCCATATAAATTCTATAGTGCAAGCTATGAATGAATGTGAATTTAAAATGTTTTAAAAATAGTCATAATAACAATTTATAAAATCCAGCTGTGTAGCATTGCATTTTTTCTGTGAAAATTTAATGAAAAATGATTCAATGCCAAAAGGGCATTGTATCAATTTTAATGACCAAAATATTTGGTGAAGAGTTAACATACTTTAGGAAATTTTAGTTGTTGGGACATTCTTTAAATAAGTGGATATTGGGGCCGGGCGGTGGCGCTGGAGGTAAGGTGCCTGCCTTGCCTGCGCTAGCCTAGGACGGACCGCGGTTCGATCCCCCGGCATCCCATATGGTCCCCCAAGAAGCCAGGAGCAACTTCTGAGCGCATAGCCAGGAGTAACCCCTGAGCATCACAGGGTGTGGCCCAAAAACCAAAAAAAAAAAAAAATAAGTGGATATTACTAAAATAGAAGTGAACAAACTACTTTAAATTTTACATATTGCATGATAAACATTTCTTCAGGTTAGTGAGTATATATAAATAAATAAGCACACTTACCATTTTCTTTATAACTCATCATGCTAACTGTCATAGAATATACAAAAAAGTTTACTATGTAGTGTCTTTGACAATAAGAATAAGTAACATTTTAACATTGATCTGTGACCCTTATTTTTGAGATGACTACAACTAAGAAAAATCAGCTTTTATATTGATTTTCAAATACATCTATTGAAAACAAGCAAACAAACAATAAACCCCACTAAACTGTAGTCTGAATTTAAACCCCAGCATTTTAATTATAGTCTGGGAGGCCCCTTATGTTCACAAATGCATTTATTTACAATGACAGTGTGAAAAACAATTCATCATCTCAATGATATTGAAATACATTCCCAATGATATTCTCCACAAAATCCATATTTTACAATTATTTTTAATGATCTTCCAATTGATTCTTTTGTTGGTTTGGGAGTCATAGGTTCAGTTTTCTGGGGCTGCTCCCAGATGTGCTCAGGGAACAGTGCAGGGTAAGGGGTCAAACCTGGGCCTCCTACAAGTAAAAATGTGCTCTCTCTCTCTCTCTCTCTCTCTCTCTCTCTCTCTCTCTCTCTCTCTCTCTCTCTCTCTCTCTCTCTCTCTCTCTCTCCAGGGAGCGTCTTCAATTCCTAGGTTAAATTATTTTTTGTTTTATTGAGGGGCCCACACCCAGCAATGCTCAGGACTTGCTCTTGGTTCTGTGGTTAAGGATCCCTTCTGTTAAAGCTTGGGAGACCATTTGTAGTTCCAGGAATCAAATTTGCATTGACTGTAGGCAAAAGAATTGCCCTACCCACTGTACTATTTCTCCAGCCTATAATATACATATATATATAAATATTTTAAATAATTTTTTATTTAAACACCATGGCTTACAATGCTCACAATACAGTTATGACTGACATTCAAAGTTCTAACACCAATCCCATTGTTTAGGATTCTAACAATAAGCCCATTACACCAAACAAAGTAATGTTTTTTCCACCATTATCCCAGTTTCCCATACCAGTCCAAAATTGCCTCTTGGCAGGTACAAATAATTTACTTAATATCTTGTTACAATTAAATAGTGGTGTCATTATTGGAGGGGAAGAAACTTCATTAAAAAATGTGTGAAAATGTAAAAAAAAAAAAAGAAAAGAAATCCCTATGCTAACTTCATGTTGACTTAATTATATTTAATCACAAATAGAATTTTTGTACATGAGTTAAATGTAGGTGTCTATTTTATGATGTCATCTTATGAAAATATTAAGAAAGTAAATATTTAAAGATTTATCTCTCCCCAGTTTTATCTTCCTATAATTCTTTAGAAATAAAAAAAAGAATAGTATTATTATTAGGACATGCTCTATTTTATTGCCTTCAATCAATAGAATGGAATTGAGAGCTCAGAGACACATCACTATATATAAGCATAGTTATACTTTGATAAAGAAGCAAAAAATATTAAGTGGAACAAAAAAAGCATCATTCTAAATAGTATTGGAAAAACTAGTCAGTTACAAACAAACCCAATTTTATAACACCCTTTATATATATCCTTTATATATGTAAATATACCCTTTACGTCCCTTGCACATGTACCATGCATAGAAATAAGATCTAAAATAAAATAATACAATCCAATATATATTAAAGATCTTGATAACAAACCTGAATTCATAGAAAGCAATGAAGAAAAAAAAAACTATTAACACTTTATGCCATTGAAGCTTGAGGTATCTAAGATTCAAAGCCATTGTCTAAGTAAAGAAAGGCAAAAATAAACTTATGAAACTGTATCAAACTAAGAAATGTCTGCGCTACTAACGAAATAATGGCCAGAATATAAAGGGTATCCCAATTTTGGGCTAAAATATTAGCTTTCACATATTTGATAATAAAGATATATGAACCATTGGTTGAACTTTACAAGAGAAAAAAATAACTATGAATATGTGGTGGCTTGGTTATATGAAAAAAATACTCTGTACTACTTATCACTAAGCAATGGCAAAGCATAGAAATATTATCTCACACCAGAGAGACTGGCACACATCACAAAGAACAAAACCAATCCCTTATAGCAGAAGTTGGGAGGAAAGTCACTCTCAGTTCACTACTGGTGGAAATGTTGAGTTAGTGCAACAATTTTGGAAAACAATGAGGTTACTTCTTAAAAAAAACTAGGAAGTGATCATTTATAGGATCCAGCAATTCCAAGTTTTGGTTACCACATGGAACACCAAACTCTATTCAGAAAAGACATTTGTATTGCAACATTATTCACAATAGATAAAATATAAAAGAAAAAAATGTTCAAAAACAATTTATTAAAGAAAGAAACCATGTTACATATACCCAATGGAACATTGTAAGAAAAAAATAAAATCAGGACTAGAGCAATAGCACAGAGGTAGGGCATTTGCCTTGCACATGGCCGACCTGGGGCAGACCAGGTTTGATCTTCATCATCCCCTATGGCTCTCGGGCTGCCAGAAACGATTTCTCAGTATAGAGCCAGAAGCAACCACTTAGCACTGATAGGTGGGGCCCCTAAACAAAAATAAAAGTCAAAAGAGAGAGACAGAGAGAGAGAGAGAGAGAGAGAGAGTGAGAGGAGAAGAGAGAGAGAGAGAAAGAGAGAGAGAGAGAGAGAGAGAGAGAGAGAGAGAGAGAGAGAGAGAGAGAGAGAGAGAGAGAGAGAGAGAGAGAGAGAGAAAAGAAAAGGAAAGGAAAGGAAAAATGAAATCATGCAATTTGCGATGTGGATGAATCTGGAATGTTTGTGATGACAGGAAGGGACAGACATAGAAAGGTGTAACTCTCTCTCGATAAAATAAAGATTATAGGGGCATACAAATACCCAAAGTTAAAAGGAAACTGATAACTGATCTTCAGTTGGAAACTGACCAGGAGGTGCATAAAATGGGAATGGTGGGGAAGATAGAGGAAGCATTGTAGGAAAATGGTGGAGGGAAGAGGACACTCTGGAGGAGTGTGTGATGCTGTATTTTTTATAATGTAGGAAACCATATCAATAATAGTTTTGAAAACCAGTTACAAAGGAATGATTTTAATTCTAAAAACTGACAAATGTTCCATTATGTCTAAGCAATAAAACCCCATGTGAATCAGAAAATTTGTTTATTAACATCAAATTTATTCACCTAGGTTTATATACTTCCATTTAGTAATTTTCAAAATATTGTTAAGTAATGAAGATAAAAATACAATTAATTCGAACAATTTCTCAGGGTCATATGAGATCATGGAATGAGATGATCTTTTGTTAATTAAATTCTGCCCAAGAAATAATGAAGGTCACTTGCACATATTATTTACTTCTTTAAATTTTACAAAGTGTAAAAATTGAGTTACATTTTAAATATCTTTCTATAGGAACTTTATTAATATAGCCAATGAAGTTAAAATTATTACTTTTCTTGAATTTGTAATTGCATAGTTAATAAAATAGAAAATAAAAGCGTTATTCAGAGTCAATGTACCAGATAGAATGAAAACATACTTTTAAAGAGAAACAGAACTATTTAATTTAGAATTAATAGTAATTAACTTGTAGATTAAACTAAGCCACACATTTAAAGCACTTTTGATTATATTTTTCAAATTATTTAAAAACCATACAAATTTAGCCAGACTTTATTTCTAAAGAAAGTTATCCTTTATAGACTAGTCATTGGTAATAGAAGCAAAAGATTATGTAATTTATGTATTGGCCATCTCTTAAAAGTAGCAGTTTTGTAAAATCTACTTAAGGCATGTATAAATAAATGAAGTATATATGCATAAATATTGCTTAGACGACATCGGGTGACTTGAAGAAAGTTTTCAGGCATTTTGTGGATATATCTCAAAGAATCGAACTTCAAGTGGAATGATTTGCATGTCCAGAGAATGAAGCTGTCTTGCTATCCAGTCAGAAGAAATGACTAATTTTTCAGGAAATTCTTAGCAAATGAGATAAAGCCTTAAATTAACAAATGAAATATTACACTACTCTCTAAACTCCAAGTATCCACTAATGAAAGTTATCTTACAAATATCTATCTAAAACCTATATAACAATCATTTATTAGATGGAAGTGGAAATGTTTGACAAAAATGCATGTTTGTTGTTTTGGCCTAAACCAATTTTGCTGGCAAGTAGCTGATTTCTTATTTTTCATGGTAAACACTGAGTATTAGTGGGTTTATTTTTTGTATAGTTAAAACAATATACTACTTAAAATTAATAGAGAAATACTATGATGCATTTTTAAGCATATGTCTAAATACTGTTTTTGCATCATTTAAATAATAGCATAAATAAAGCTCTATAACATGGAATTAGATCTTTGAAGAAACCTTAAAAGCCTACTACTTCAAACTTAATAATTTTCAAGAATAAGTCACATTTGTGTCATCATTTCTCCAAACACCAGACATATTTCCTAATACTAAATATTTGCTTAGTAAGGTAAGAATATGTATGGAATCCTAAAAGGCATAATAGCAATATGTATATTTTTCAAAATTTAACAAATATTGAAATGATATTCATATAATTTAGACATTATATTAGTGAAATATGCATAACACCAACTATTTTGTCAATCAAGATTTAATCAAATTAAATACTTTGTACTGAGCCTTATATTTTGCCTTCTCTCAGGTAAGTCTTAAAACAATATATTAAGACAGACTTAAAATTAGAAACACCAAAATATAATGGAAAAATGTAATGGATTTTTGTAACTGTGACATTTATGATTGAGAGTTCATTATTATGTATCTCTCTGACTAAGAGTTATTGGAATCCCTTGCTTTGACTTATGAAACAATCATCAAATTCACTATTTCAATTCCTTGCATTTAACTAATAATCTAAAAACATTTAAACTTACTGTGTGCATTTTTTCCTTTTTTGGATGGGGGATTTTAGGCTACATTCACTGATGCTGAAGGACTGTTATTGACTCTGCACTCAAGGATCACACCTGGTAGCTCTTAGGGGCTCAGATAGAAAGAATTTGGGATAGAACTTGGGTCAATTGAGAGCAAAGTAAGCACTGTATTATCTCTCCAATTCCTACTGTATGCTTTCTATTAGCTCCTTCTACTTCAATGGTTTGTATACTGAGGCCATTTTAAAAAAGAAGTTTAGGATTCTATAAAGATTTTTGTTTATTTTTTTAACATCTTTATTATTTCCTTAGCAAAATATCTGTCTATTTTCAGAATTATGGGCAAGTTACCTTTTAAAAATACTATTTTTATTATTTTCCATAATCAGCTAGAGATATAAATTATTTTAATGCTCAATTAGGTTAATTAAATTGTATTTTGTTTTAGACAAGATATTCGGGCATAAGAGAAAAGGATTATAGATCTATAAATTTATATATGCCCAACAATCATCAATTAAAAATATAAAATTAGGTGCTGCATTGATAGTACAATTGGTACAATGTTAACCTTGTTTTGGCCAACCCAGTTCAACCTCAGGTACCCTAAATTGTCTCCCAGCTGTGACCCAACAACAACAAAACCTTACATATTAAGCATTTATATTTCTTATTTAATTAAGAAAATTGATCAAATAATACATTAATTTTAAACATAAAAGTCAATGTATATTTTAGTATAGATGTTTAAATCAATAAAGGAAAATATTTAAACATTGTTTTAAAGGTCTTTGCATTTAGAATGAAAATAATTATAATTTGTATTAATGATAATTATTATGAACTTAGGAAAGTTCAAAATACAAATATCCAACTGTTCTAATACTGGGCATTCTTAATTCTAAATTTTAATTTAATCAATATATTGAAACTAGAAACTGCTCTTATACAAAATCTTCCTTAGCATTTGAGTCAATTTAGCTTCATACAGAAGTTACTAAATTATTACAGTAGTTTATTTACTTAAAAAGCATACTCAGAATAATCTCATGCTGCCATAAAAATAGAATGACCATGTCTATAACAGATTCATCTCTCTCAGTCAAGCATTTCCCTTACCACAGGCTTTTTCCTTGGTTTATCCAGCTTTCATCTTTCCTTACTAGCATTTTTGTGCCTCTTTTTCTAGCCACTCCATATGCTTAGGAAGTCTTCCAGATTATACTCATCAATCTGTTGTAATCTCTTCCATATATCCACAAAAATCAACCTGCTCAGTCTAAACTTCCAACTGTGATCTTTTACAAATCTCTATTAATACTACTTATAATAATTTTGTGCCTTTCTCATACTCAGAGACATCACATGTTAAATATGAAAAGTATCATAAATTGATTATAAAATTTTGAATGTCGTCCTGTTTGAATGTTGTTATGAATGCATGATTTTAAGTCAAAACAACATATTATATCCTGATAACAATACAAATATATTACAAGTACTATTATGATATGATTATTATTAATAATTATAGGTTTATATATTTTAGATACTATTCAAAGCATTAAAATTATTTTGAAATTTAATTTAGAGAAAAAGGGCAGAATTTTAGTCAAAGAATACTTTCCACTATTTAGAACTGAATCCAGAACTCCTAAATCCTTTTGACAGTTTTCTAATTACTAATTTATGTTAGTACCAGGAAATAGCTGAATTTTATGCCATGTTTTAAAAATAGTTATTATGGTGCTTTGTATGAAAATAACATAAGGATTAGAGCACAAAGTAAGATAAGTCATATTTCTTTCATATCAGCAACTCAACATACTCAGACATATTAACTTTTTGAACTTTAGAATTTAAAAGTAGAATCAATGAGTCCTTGGACTCAATGTTGCTTACAGTTGATTTGAGTATCTGTATGCTGAAAATCAAGAACAAATTTTTATAAAATATTAGAGTAAATGAAAACAATGGGAAACTATAACACCAGTTACAATGACAACAATCTGAAACACAAATGACATCAAATGTTAGCAATGTCTGGACCAACAGACATGGATTGATAAAGAAAATGATAGAATCACTTTGAATTCTAAAAATATTTTATAATTTTGTAATTCCTTTACAAAGTTAAACTTGTTATTGCCATGTATTACAATATTTTGTCAATTTCTAACTAAGTTAAACTGCCATTTTCACGTATTAAAAAAATACATCCAGTACTATTTACTGAATGGGGCTAAAAATTGAGTTCACAAAAAATCAGTAAAAAAAATTTTGTGGTCCCAAGCCAGGGGCAATTTCTGAGCGCTTAGCCAGGAGTAACCCCTGAGCATAAAACAAAAGATAATACTATGAATAAACTTAAGAAAATCATACTATGGGGTCAGAGCCATAGCAAAGATGGTAGAGTGTTTGTTTGCCTTGCTTGTAGCCAACCTGGACTTGAATCCTGGGTATTCCATATGGTACCCTAAGCCTGCCAAGAGTGATGTCTGAGCACAAAGCCAGGAGTAACTCCTGATAACCTCTGGGTATGGCCAAAAAACAAACAACTAACCAAACGAAAATGCACTACTATTGTGGCTTGTTAGTAATTAAGGGATGCTATGAAAATGTAAATTCTAGGATATTTGAGAATTTTTGTTTTCTTTCTCTCAATGAGAACAAATAACTGCTTAAATAAAATTCTAATGTACTAAGGTAGAAACAATTATAGCATCAGAAATTCTACTTCTAAAATAATAATTTTCTATACTTGTGTGTAATTGTATAAATAGATTGATTGATAGATACACAGATATATAGATAGAAAGATAGATAAATTATTTTATGATGGATGAATAAAATCTTTGAAAGGAGACTGTCAATGACAGTTATTTTCAGGAAAATCGTTATTCATTAAAATATGTCGTTCTTAAAAATATGTCAAAATAAAATTAATTTATTTCAAAGCAGTAGAGATACTTCAATATTTCTCTAAATTTCTATGGCTCTCAAATTCTTAAATGACAGCTTTTAAGTTGTCTTCAGAGATGTTAGAAACTGTTCATAAAAGTTTAGTACTCTATGGCTTTGGCTGCAGGTCATAAGGGTCTGACAGTGTTCATAGATGAAGTGATGCATTCAGTGGAATGTTCAGAAATTCACTCTACAATGAAAAGGTGAGAGAATAAAAAACTGAAAAATGAAAGAAAAATGAGTATCTTTTCTCTTCAGAATTGCTTGTAATTTAGGTGTATAAATAAAATTCAAAAGCATGAAGTGATAAGGGTATTCAATTTGATCCTTTAATTGATAACAAATATATGACTAAAATAAATATCAATTGTAAACTTTAATATCAAACTTAGAAACCAATGAGCAGGAAAGGAAAGTAATAGTCAGAGTTTTTGATTAATAAAGTGAAGCTTTCTGATCTATATGCATTATGTTTTTTCAATAGAATAGATATATTATAAATCATAATAGAGATTTCAATCAGTAGCAGGTAATCATATGCTTATTATGTAAATAAATAATACTATTTATGTATTATTAATTAATAGATATTATTGAAAGTAGATAGCTAGGAGTGTCCCTAATAGTGTACTTTTAAGAGTAGCAATGATATAAATTTAAACAGAGATTGACTAGCCTGAAGTCACTTAAACACATGAATAGCACCCCCATTGCCATACAAACCATGAAATTTCTGGAGATGAGAAAATGAAGCACCACCCAGAAGTAGAAATTCAAAGCCCCACCCAGATAATTGTGAACCTTTCAGAAAAGAAAGAGCTACAGAAAAATCTATAAAATTTTGAGAAACTAATGAAAGTGTGAGACTTTTCTGTGACAACCCTAAGTTTTAATTTAAATATGCAAAGTAGCATAAAAAGTCATTTGGAAGAACTCTATACAAAAAGTTTTTTCTGGAAGCCCTTGGTGTTGTTCACTTTTCATGCTCATGATTTTTCCTCCACTGAACACCTACCTTTCTTGCTTGGCATATCACTGCTTGACTTTTTTTCTGGAGAAGGCTGAGTTCTCCCTATTATATCTACTCCTTTTCTTCCTGCTATAATCTTTATAAATGTTTCAATAAAAATTACCTTGCTTCACAATTTCACTTCTTCTTAAAATTCTTTTCTGTAAGGAAGAGTGGGTGTATCTAGAACAACTTTGTTAAATTAGGATTGGCTTTCCTTTCTTGAAAAAAATCTAGTCCTTCTTCCTTTTCTAAATTTATTACTCCTTGTGTACTTGAGTGGCCAGTATAATCTTCCATGTCATGCAGAATAAGTGGAATTAAGTTACAGTTTGAGGGATGTCTCATGTTACTGGTGGGAGATGATTGTTACATGCAAGTTCTTGTTGCAGACTTTACCAGTCCTAAACCACACCAGGCATTCCTCCTAGCATGATTGATTAAGATAGATCAACCAGGGAGGTAGATGCACTATATTTTTGTTTATCTCCCTCACATCCTAATTTACTAAGCCACCTTCAACAATATAATCATTGTAACTTACATTAAGATTATCTGGGGGGGGCGGAGAAATAGCATGGAGGTAAGGCGTTTGCCTCACATGCAGAAGGTCAGTGGTTCAAATCCCGGCATCCCATATGGTCCCTGGAGCCTGCCAGGAGAGATTTCTGAGCACAGAGCCAGGAAATACTCCTGAGCGCTGCTGGGTGTGACACCCCCCCCAAAAAAAAATTATCCAATAGAGGGGCCATAGCGGTGGTGCAAGCTGTAAGGCGTTTGCCTTGTACACGCTAGCCTAGGATGGACATGGTTCGATTCCCCAGCGTTCCTTATGGTCCCCCAAGCCAGGAGTGATTTTTGAGCGCATAGCCAGGAGTAACCCCTGAGTGTCATGGGGTGTAGCTCCCCAAAAACTCACAAAAACAAACAAATAAACAAAAAGATTATCTAATAGAGATTAAGTCATATCTTCCACTATTGACCATACTAGTTTCTTATGGCAATTTAGATTTAAACTAATAAAAAATACAAAACTAAAAATTTAGTTTGATATACTAATCACTTTCAACTTGTTTTCAGGAAAAGTTGGAACATTCATCTATGTAAAAGGATTGTTCCTGCCTCTGAGCTCATGGAATATCTCTTGGCAGGCTCAGGCAACTATATGTAATGCTCAGAGTTGAACCCAGATTGACTGAAAGCTATAAAAGTACTGACCATACTATTAGTCCCTCGGCTGACAACTCTGAAACTAGTGAACATTGACTGGATCCTATTAATATTAAGTTAGAATGAGATTCCACTCCCTTACATAGGCAGGATCTATGCCTTTAAATAGCAGAAAAATTATGACAGACATTAATCCGTGTAGTCCTAAAAGTTCAAGGGAGTAAAATCTATAGAAATGGAAATATTGCAGGCAGAAAGTGGAGCCATGTTAATAAACATTTGGAAATTAATAAAATTTAAGTAGAATCTGGGGTTAGAAGCAGAGATGGTGCTTACCATATACACAGCCTGCCTGTGTTCAATACCTAGTACAAGCCCCACAAGAAAAGACTTTTTTTGTTTTGCTTTGTTTTGATTTTTTGTTTTTGTTTTTGAGTCATACCCGGCAGTACTCAGGGGCTACTCCTGGCTCTACGCTCAGAAATCGCTCCTGGCAGGCTCGTGGGACCATGTGGGATGCTGGGATTGGAACCACAAACGTCCCACCTCCGGTCCCAAGGAATGATTTTTAAACTCTAGAGCCAAGAATAAAATCTGAGCACTGACCTACTATGTCCCAATAATAAACTAAAAATAACCCAAAGAAATGATAAAGTTAAGCAATAAATGGCCTACCCCTGAAGAAGCTCAAAGGTATGAGGGCTGCATCTCTTTGAGATGCAAATCATGATCTCTTCTGCCCTGGAGTTTGGAAACTAAGGATGTACCTAGAGATGTGTGGAAGGCCACATTAAAGAAGCTTTAGGAGACTATAAAGTAATAAATGATAATTTTAAGACAGAAAGGACAAGAGTCTAAATTTTTCTCTATGATGTTGCTCAAATACCTTTTATGTATGCAGACAACTCCAGGCCAAAACAACTTGGAGAAATTTTATACTCCCTTTTCATGGCTATCAGCCATTCTCTGGTGTTTTCCACTCTGAAAAAATCTGTGTTCTCACTTCATCACGTATCTCTCTCTTCCCTCATATTTTTCTAGATTCCATATAAAAGAAATATTTGACTTCATTGAAATGAATAAATGAATGAATGAATGAATTTTGAGCAACTACTTGTGCCTATTTTTAAATGCTTTGTTACCTCAGAAAGGAACATTTCCATCTTTACATAAAGTAATTTTGTATTTAAATGTAACATATATTTCCCAAATGTTGATGTATTTATAAATGTTTCATAAAGTCATAGTACTGAAAAATGTCATGGATATACCAAATTTATAATTGCATTAACACTAAATGCAATATCAATTAAATAATAGATCTAATGAAAGTTCAACTCTTCACAAATGCATTATAAAGTAAAAAATAAATTAAATTATTGACATAAAGGTTTACTTTATGTATTTTATTGTTAAAGGATAAACATTACATTATTGATTGATTGATTGATTGGTTGATTTGGGGGTCACATCTGGTGGTGCTCAAGGTTTACTCCTGTCTCTGTTCTTAGAAATCACTCCTGGCAGGCTTGGGAGACCATCTGGGAAGCTGAGGATTGAACCAGGTGTGCCGCTTGCAAGGTAAATGCTGTGCTATGGGTTGGCCTCAGCTTTACATAACTTAAAATGCATAGGTTAATCACAAATCTGGGAAGATAGGTACTTTATTATTGAATTTTGTCATGTATTGCTGTTTTAAAATGTATACCACTGACTTGTCTTTGTTTCTCAGCTTAGAAATCCTAGTAACTAACATGAATATTGTGCATGTTTGTGAAATAAGGGAGATTCTCATCTCGTTCTAACAGGAAATCATTCAACATCTGCTTCAACACTTCTATTGGCAAGGGATTCATTACTTCATAAGGAAAAGCATTCCATTTTTAACAGTTCAGTTAGAAAACGTTATTTCATACAGAAAATCCAAATGTACCTGCTTATATAACCTCTATTAATCCTATAATTTTGTCAGAAAATGTTTAGAAGTACTTTTTTTTCCCAGGTAAAATCCTTTAAATATATTCATAACACATAACCTACCGAGTGTCCTTATAAGGCATCATTTACAGATACTTCTTTCTCCTCTTCTAATTTTATGTCTCTGAAAGTGCAATACCTTCAATATTACATTATCTACCAGTTGTAGTGATCAGTGGAGAGAACTGTGGGGATTGACTCCACAACTCTATTCAGTATACTTCTTCTATTAATGATGCCCAAGATTCCATTAGCTTTTCTTGGCATTCTCATTGCAGGATGACTCATAGTCCACTTACAATCAACTAAGCAATCCTAAGACTTTAAGATGAGATGTTGTCAAATCATGACTCTTTTGTCCTTGGTTCTTTATGCTGTGTTCTTTTATTAGAGTGTGGGAATTTATTTCATGCTGATAGCTTGTACATGCTCTTTCCATCACTCAAGACTTTCTAAAGTTTTATTCTGTCAATCATCTATTACATTAAATATCTATTCAACTTTGTGTTGAGTGCAAATATGATAAGCATAAGCTATATGTCATCATCAGAGTCATTGATTAAAATAGTTCAAGGGAAAATGCTCTAATCACAAGACCAGAAATCTTTCTAAGGTTATCAGTTGTGTTTTAGAATCAATTCAAACAACTATAACTCTCATAACAGCCCTATACTATGTGATCTTAATATTTTATAAAGTAAGACATGGAAAATACTAATGCTGTTTCAAGAGTACATCATTAGATATCACAGTGCAAGTATTTTAGCTAGCACATTCTTATATGTTTCAGGACCAAAGCCTTCTTGAAACAAATGACAATTTTTTTCTCAAGTGTGCTTTTAAATCTAATACCAATAAAATCTTGACTGTCCTGCAAAATATAATGAAGAATATGAAAAGCTAAACTGACATTGTTATTTTATATTATAGCACTTTAGTACAATCCATTTTCTTCATCGTTTAAATGGACTTCAGCTTTATGATATTATAACACTTCAGAGTGGTTCCATGTTTTCAAATTTACTACACATACCTACTTTTATATTTATTTTTTTGTTTTTTTTTTGAACCACACCCGTTTGATGCTCAGGGATTACTCCTGGCTAAGAGCTCAGAAGTTGCCTCTGGCTTGGGGAGATTATATGGGGCACTGGGGGATCGAACAGTGATCCTTCCTTGGCTAGCGTTTGCAAGGCAGACACCTTACCTCTAGCTCCACCTCTCTGGCCCCTATATTCATATTTTATATACAATTATATTAAGTCCATTAATCTACACATTTAGAGGTCCATTTTCTAACTGTTTTGGAAATTGAGACCCACAGCAGATAATGATAAATGTAGACAATTTTTAATTCTATATGTTTTTTTAGATTGCTAAATCCAGACATTTCTAAAATAATGATGAATTGAAATCATCACAATCTAGTGCTTACAATTATATTCAGAGTATTACCTATTAGGTAAAAGAATACTGTAGCCCTCAATTTAAATGGCAGGATTGAGAAATCTTAAATATTGCCTCTTTGGTTAGTATTTTCTACCCGAAACAAGAATATGAACATTATGTATACACACACATATATACATACACTAAATTTTAAAAATGTTTTTAATAAGCTGTTTAGATTCACAATCTAGTAATTTATAAAACTTGACCAAAGCAATTATGTAACTTGATTAAAATGGTATCTTCATCAAAACATGATTACATACAAAGAAATTAATTTAAGCAGAATCATTCATCAATTATTTTGAGCATCAATTATTCTAATTTTTTTCTTATGAAAAGGCACTGGAAGATGATACAGCTGGTAAGTCATTTGTCTTGCACTTGGTAAACCTGGGTTCAGTCTCTTACATCCCATATTATTACCCAGCCAGGGGTTATTCCTGAGTGCAGAGCCAGGAATAATAACTGATCACTACCTGTTGACATCCCCACCAAAAATAAATAGATTAAAAATATAAAGTGACACTGAATAAACATAAGTAGCTATAAAATTTTGTTTTCAGAATTAATATTTCCTGGAAAAATATGAATTTAAAAAACATTAATAGCTTGATAATTTTTTCAGTTTTTCTGAAATGCTTATGATTTTGCTCAGGATCTGAAAGTGCTCAGTTCAAGAGCAAGACAATGGCCTCAAAACATTTCAATAATCTCTCAAACACTATCAAATGTATAGAAACACGCCAGACTCAAGCAAACAATGATATTTAACCTACTGTTTATGTGTCAAAGTACATGCATATAGGTGTGGTACTGGGAAAACCTTCGAGACTCAACCTTGTTTTCTTTTCTGTAATTATACAAAAGTGTATACACTGAATATGAAGACATAAAAAGCAAGCCTGCCTTAGTTATTGTTGCAGAAGGAAACTAGCTTATCTCACACCTTGCTTGATGCTTCTTGAAACTCTGATTAGAATTTCAGATAATCTAGATGCATAACAACTAGAGAGAGTGTGATGATTATTACTCTCACATAATTTTCACTACAGAAGAACCTAAAAAACAATTTGTTGAAATGTGTAGTTTTATGTGAGGTTACAATGCATTTTGCAAAGAGCCGGCATACAAAGAACTAATTTTGTCATGTTTTAGAAAAAATTAAGGAGTTAAAACAAAGCTTAACCCTGTTTCTTATAGATGTCCAGCTTTCCTCTTGAAGTTCTAAACGTCGGGTCACTCTGACTTAGGAAAATGACCCTTATATTTCAGAGGATAACAGGAGAATTCCAAGTTCATCTCATCCCTTTTTTTCACTAACAAGTCTCTGATAGTTTTGTTATTAAAAATAAAAAGATTCTATACCAGGGGACGGAGCTGTGGCGCAAGCAGTAGGATGTCTGCCTTGCACTCACTAACCTAGGATGGACAGTGGTTTGATCCCCCGGCATCCCATATGTTCCCCCAAGCCAGGAGCGATTACTGAGCACATAGCCAGGAAAAAACTCCTGAGTGTCACTGGGTGAGACCCAAACCCTCACCCTCAAAATAGGTTCTATATCATCTTTGCATCTGTGTCATAGTAGTTACCTATTCGGTATAATTGATCATCTTATCTATGCAAATAACTGCACAGATATGTTAATCATAGATATTGACCAGAGAAGAACAATTTGCTCCTATATTTGGTCATGCATGTGATTGATATTAGTGCTGCAAATATGAAGTATATTTTACAAGCTTTACATATTTTTAGAATCTTCTTCATTTTATATTGCAATATTATATTGTGGAATGGCAATCTAACACTTGGTAGCATAAGTCACTAATTTTTAGTACAGCGAATTGTCAGGATACTTTCACAGATTACAATAATGTATATCACAAAGAATACACTATTGTGTTATTCATATGTGAAATCATCCATGGACTGACTAGAAATAACAGTGGTCTTAATATGCAAACAGCAGTTCATAATATGCAAATGAATACAAACAAAACCAAACAAAAACCTCCAGAATAATGTTTACTGATGTGTCCTTAAAAATCCTTTCTTAAAAAATATGTATTTCCTGTCTTCTCAAAAACATTAAATAAGATCAAGGATGACTGCATAAAAAAGTTTATGCTTTCTTCCTTGCATTTTTAAAAGGTACTATAACATAATCTTATTCTGATTATTTGATTTATATTCTCTCAAGGCCATTACTGCATCCTGGCATCATTATATGCTTGTGTAAGGTTTATATGGTGTCTCTCTTAATTGCTTAAACTAATCTATTCAATGACTGCAAATCTAATGCACATTGGAACAGGCAGCCCATAAATTCCATCCTTCAGATGTGTCCTTGAACATGTGTTTGTCCTGATGAAGAGCAGAAGCCAAACAATGAAAATAAAACGGGAGAAGTCCTTTTCAAATAATATATACTAGAGAATTTAGAAATCCTACATATTTTTTAGCCCTACATAAGTTTTAAAGGAATAAAAATAAACAACATCTTACTCTTTTCTATTTTATGAGGAATAATTTTAATTTCATTGCAGTAAAGACTTCAGGGTAATTTTAAACAATAGCGTTCTATAATAGAAGCTAAGATTAGATTATTAAATTTAATATAAAACAATTGAAATACAATAAAGTTTATTTGGTTATATAGTCTTTTTTGAGATCACATATCATAAGTACTACTAAAAACAATAAGTTAATTAATCATGACTTTAATTTCTTTTACTTATGTTGGATTATACTGATTGTGGAGAACTCCAATAGAATGATTGCTAAAACACATCTCATGATAAAAGAAATTAAATTACTTACACAAGGTCAGTTCTACTTCTTAGAAACAACATTGTTAAAAGATAACCGAACCCAGATTTATTCCACATTAAATCAATTAATCATGTTTTCTTACCAAAAACACAAGAAAAAACTGAGAGACAAATAGTGTAGAAGAAAATCAGAGATAATGCCGTATAATGCAGAGTAAAATAATAATCCATTTTCTAAAGTTTTTTTCTTATACCAAGCCTATTCTTAACCTTGCACTAAAAGTTAGACAACAATCCTGAAAAGGTATATGATAGGTCATGCAAATTACATGCTGACTGCTCTTGATCTGCTATGGAATGACTTTTGATCCTCTCTTCTTCAATACCTTGCTTTCCTCAAACTGCTAGAGCATAGTTTACTATGTCTTGAAATCACTAATTTGTAGCCTGATTATTGAATCTATGGCAGTTCCTAAAAATAGCCGATTGAAACACTGACTCACTGTCTCATATATTTTTCACAAAAATAGTTTGACACACTCGTAACATCCATTACAATGATGTAGAAATCCCAATCCTAGTTTTGGCAAACAAAAAAGCCTCAAGATCAATTGAGTCACTGGAACTTCTAATAGAAACTTGAGCTCTGACCTATATTTGTTCTGCCATCCATCCTTAAAAATAGCAAAGTAGGAGAAGAAAATAAACAAAGTTAAAAACCACTGTTATGTCTTTGTCCATGTTTTATACATAAAATTTCATCTGGTATCAAAAAAAAATAGACAACAAGCATCAGGAAGTGTCTTCCCTTATATTTCTATGTAATATACTGGTTCAATATCAAGAAACCCTTAATATTATTTTCTGCAACCGTTTTTGAATAGTAGTATTATTTTAAATTAAACTTTTGTATTTAGACAGAGTGGTTAACAAAATTATTTCTGACATTCAGTGTTCCAACACTAACCGACCACCACGTTTCCTTCCCACCATCTCTCAAACCAGCCCCTTGTCAGGAAAGAATAATTCTTTTAATATTATTTTTAACAGCTAAATGGTAATGGAATCATTCAAAAAAATTCAAAAAAGACAACTTGTGAAAAGTGTCATCTCTCATAATGTGTGTCATTATGTCATTATTTGAAGGTGTATTATGCTGTTTGTTGCTACTTGAGCAGTCTGTTACTCCTTTGGGGGTTGTTTTGCTTTGTTTTGTTTTGGTTTGGTTTGGTTTGATTTGTTATTGGGCTTTGATGCCTTCTATGATAATTTTACATCTTTTTTGGTATTTTCCTATTAGTAGGCCAATATTAAAAATTTGGAGATATTGGGTAGTACTTTATGTAGCCCTTGGCTCCAGGGGTTCTAGGATCTGTGGATTGGGACTTTGCGCTAAGATGGTGGCTACGTGAGTAAGGAGTGTGGCTGCCAGGGTTTAGAAGTTGAGAAACATAGACATGAGTGGGTTGAAGAGATTGCTGGCTCTGACTCCAAGAATATCCCACTAAACAATCATATCTGGAGTTTTTGTGCTTAGGTTTTTCTGCAGAGTTTAGTGGAAAATGGTGAAGCTGTGTCAAATATTTTAAAACTTTCTTTTTACTTTGTTTGAATTCAGTTCTTAGTACATAGAATGATAGGATCTTGTAGAAATAAGTACCAAGTATCTGCACTTTAAAAATGTTGTAAATTGTATAGTTTGCACTTTTTTTTTTTTTTTGGTTTTTCGGGCCACACACATTTAATGCTCAGGGGTTACTCCTGGCTAAGGCTCAGAAATTGCCCCTGGCTTGGAGGGACCATATGGGACGCCGGGGGATCGAACCACGGTCCTGATCCTTGGCTAGCGCTTGCAAGGCAGACACCTTACCTCTAGCGCCACCTTGCCGGCCCCTAGTTTGCACTTTTAAAGATATATATATGTATATATTTAATATCACAACAACACTCTTTACAGGCTATCTTGAGGTAGGCAAATTATTAGTGGATTAACTTGATCACCTAACTTTTTAAAACACTTTGTTTCAATAAAGATATAGCTTTTTAATTTTAAACAGTAGACTTCAACTACATATTTTGAAAACAAACCCATTCATAATTGTCAAATAGCTGAAGTAGTGATTTTAAGGTCTTATGCCAATGGAGATTCTGAAGCAACTCTAATGTGAAAAACTTTTATTATGTAGCTTAATTATGAGACTGAACACACAGTACAGTGTGAACTCTTCACCTTATCTACAATAATGTTATGACATACTTGGTTTAAATGAGACAGTTTTAACCACATAGTAGTTAAATGACTTTTAATATGACACTAATAAAAGCCTGTCTAGTGTTAGAAATGTTAGAGATGCTTAGGCTTTTACTCCTTTGTTTATTTTGAGAATATTAATCACTGTACTAAACTAATAAAAGAAAATTATGGGCTTAAAATTTCCATTAAAGCATCTGTATCTTTGCCACTATTTCATATGTTGAATGCCTATAAAATAGCTGTCTTTTCCAGAAGATTTACAATAAAATAGAAGATACATAGATAGCCTCTAGAAGGTAAAACAAAAAATAAGTGATATCAAAAATTGAATTACAAGCAACAAAACTATTTCTGGCATTAAAATTCTCTTTCTTGAAGAAATGTAATCTTTAAAAGGAGGAAGACACACGCAAAGGACATAATATCCAAAGCTAAGGTGTGGTTAAGATTTAGAACATAGGGCTTTATATGTGAAAAACCCCGAGTTTGATGTTCAGAACTATCTACCACATACCTCAAGGAGTGACTTTGAGGGTGCCTTGTACTGCCTAGAATAATTCTGATTTTCAGGACCACCTGTTGTAACATTCAGATAGGAGCAACAATTAACAAAGAATGCAAAAAAGTAGCCAATCTGGGAGGGTATGTGCATGTTTTAGGATAAGAATTCACAATTATAAAAAAAAAAGAAAAAAAGAATTCATAATTATTACTGTTAATAAAAACTACAAGTTAAATTCCCATGTCTTTTATGTTTGATATACAAAAAAAATTACTCGATAGGTATATTTTCTAATAGATAAGGAAATAAAAGTGTATGTCAGTTTCTCTTAACTGACCAATGAAACCCAACTAGAAGACTATGCATTTAAGCAGTTTACTTACACTGAATAACTTCCATTTAAAATGAAAATACATTTAATTTTCTTTTTAGTTTTTGGCCCTATCTGGCACAGCTCAGGGGTTATGCCTGGCTCTGTGCTGAAAATCATTTCTAGCAGGCTCGAGGGACCATATGGGATGCCAAGAATTGAACGTGGGTCCGTCTTGGGTAGGCCACGTGCAAGGCAAAAGCCCTACAACTATACTATTGCTTGACCCTGAAAACACTTTTTAAGAAGTTATAAAAATCTAGGCATTGCTGAATAATTTACTAGGAGAAGAGGCAAAAATAAATAGGAGGAAGATGGGAAAGAAATTGAATGATTACTTAAAATATAGTTTTATGTGCATAAACAGTGTATCTCAGCAAACTTTTATCAGTATACTATATGCTAGGAGCTGCTTAATATCGTAATTACAAAAACAATGTGCTAGGGGCCTGAGCAATAACACAATGGGCAAGATGCTTTACTTGAAAGCAGTGGACAGAAGTTCTATTCCCTATCATCCCATTTGGTCCTCTGAGCCTACCAGGAGTGATTTCTAAGCAGAGATTCAGGAGTAATCTGTGAGTGCCACCGGGTGTGGCCAAAAACCAAAACCAAAACAATGTTCTAAACTTGTGAAAAATCAGAATATTTAAGGAAATAGAAATACTTTTAATAATATATGTTTATGTAAGTATGTATATTTTAACTGCTAGTTTTCTTTGCCCTTCTAAAGTAAAGTAACAGTAAAAAATAAATTTATTTTTTGTTGTTTGTTAGCTTTTAGGTGGAGGAAGGAATTGCACACCTGGAGGTGCCAGGGTTTGCTCCTTTTTCTGTATTTAGGAATCAGGTTAGCATATATAATGACAAGGATTATGTCTGGAAAGTTGCATGAAAGACTAGAACCTAAGCCCTTGTATTAGCTCTCAAGATTAGTAATGTATTGCTAAGAAAAATTATGTTCAGGAGTCATACTGTAATTAGTTTGGAATAGTTAATCATACAAAGCAATCTATAGGAAACTATTTCCTGCAGTGATTTTTAAAAATAAATAAGGAATTGATAGTGAGGGAGAAAGTAGGCACTGAAAAAATATTTCTCCCCAAAGAAGAGGCATGCATAGAGTAAAACAGGAATATCCCCTTTGTCTTTCTAGGAAATATATGTAAATGACTATTGTGTATTACATACTTTAATCAATAGAATTAATAGCTGTAGGTCCTAAAATTCTCACTGGCAAGCTGCATTTCAAATATAAGATCCCCCCTTATTTTTAATTTTTAAAAATTGAAGGGAAATGCGGATAATTTATTTTAAAGAATTAATAGAAATAGGTGTATTGAAGGTGAGATTCTCATTTTAAAACAGTCACTCAAAGGAACACATAAACTAGAGATACATTTAAAGTTCCACTAGGCAACTCTTATATGAGTTTAATTTGAAAAGGACATTACAGGCCCTTTGGCTAAAATTCATTTCCTCTTTGGAACCTCTTTGTGCCTGAAATTTTACCAGTAAAATAATTTGTTAAGTTTCAAATGATTTTGGGCTTCATGAATAAACTGTAACTAGCCTTGGGCAAGAAACACACCTTGTTCCCATACATACTATATTTTACTAGGAGAAGTGATTGCAAAAAACCACTGAAGCTCAAGACCAATATGAACAATAGGAATCAATATTTAGGCAAGGCAGACAATGCTAAGATTTGGGACAAGTCCCTTAAGCTATAAGTCAGGGAAGATGGGAAAACAGAACAAAATCTGTCATTTGTCTAGTGTATCACTTATATCCAGTACAGGATATTACATTTTATCTGTAATCAAACAGCTGAAAAAGGACAAATATGATATTTGCAAGAGTGAGAAGTTGTTTTTCCTTTAAAGACCCAGCTACAAGACCATTTATATTTATAATGTTTGAGGGTTAAGACAACAACATTTTGAAAATTTTTTAATTTTCAGTTTAGTTAGTTTTGTTTCCAATTTGGGGTCCACAGTCTACTATGTTCAGGTATTCCTCTTCTTGGTGCATGGTACCACATGCCAGAGGATCTAACCTGACTCAGCTGTGTGCAAGGCAAACACCCTACCCACTGTACTAACTCTGCCCCACCCCCCAAATATTTACTTTTGTTTTCCAATTAAATTTCTTCCAAATTCTAAAAGGATATCATGATCACCTACTCGGTGATCTAAGTCTGTAGCCCATTTGCCTAAATAACCAGTTTAGAGTACTACCTCATTTTAAACTGGAACCCAGTACTAGATTTGAATTGTATCAAGTTATTTCTCACACTATTAAAGGACATCTAGTTATTTCTATGTCTGTTTGAAAAAGTGTGTCACATTATTCCCCATTCATTTTTACGAATAAATATGTCTATTTTATGTCTATTTTTATCGGTACCTTTTCTCATATAGCTCCACACTTCCAAAAGAGCATGCCTCTTATATTTTAGAACATACACTATCTTTATGACTGATCTTTCAACATCAATGATTTTCCAAAGAAGAAGAAAAATAAGCCTTGCATGGGGAGTTTGATTTCAGTGATGACAGTCTATCTGCCAGTTTTACAAGCATTACAGCCTGAGTCATAGACTGTATTTTAAACAGCAGCATATGGCGAGAAAGTCATCACCTCAGGAACCCATGGCAATGCCCAGATCCCAGCTGTAGGCACATAAATAAAGTTGTGATGCTGCTATACACCTCCCTCCTAATCAACAACAAAAAGGATGACTATTTAAGATTTTGTTGTCTTAAAGGCTTTATTAATTTATTGCTCAAGGTAGAAAAGGGTTATTATTATCTACATATGTTTGCCAGAATCACGCAGATTTTCTTTTCTGCCTTTCGTAGCAGGTGTCTCTTTAAGTCCTTATTCTAAGTGGATCACAACTGGGAAACATCAGAAAGTGCACTGTTGACATCTGTCAAAGCTGGTTCCAGCTTCAATGGGGAGTTAGCAGAAAGTTCTCTACAGAGGACTTCAGATCATCCTACTAGCAGCAGCATTGCCAATAGGAACCACTTGTTCCAGAACAGAGCAGTGGAAAATAGTGTTGCTGGTGAAAATTGATCACCTTGCAGGTCCATGACACCAACTTTCATGTAGAAAATTAACATCGAGCTGCAGAAAGAAGTTCAATAACTTAGGTAAAATTTCACTAATTGGATGATAAAAATTATAATATCTGCATAAAAAAATGAAATTCTTTTAAATAAGCCCTATAAGATCCAAAGTATAGTGAGTGGAAAGAAAGAAAATTGAGGTGGAAGTAGAGAAAAGTAATTATAAAAATATGGCTCACAGGAGCCAAAGGGTGGGTTGTGTTGAGAAAAGAAAGAACTAAATATTCAAGCCAGAGTCAACAATATTGAAATTATGAGACCCAAACTTTAACAACCCAAATTTGTGGTTATTATTTAGAGATTTATTTTTATTTTTATTTGCTGGGTCCATTTTTTTCTTTTTTTCTCCATTTTTCTTTTCTTTTTCTTTTCTCCTTTCTTATTTTGGTAGTTGTCACCAAATTTTTTTATTTAATTTTTTGTGTGTGTGTGTTTTTTTGGGTCACACCCGGCAGTGCCCAGGGGTTACTCCTGGGCTCCATGCTCAGAAATTGCTCACTGGCAGGCACGGGGGACCATATGGGAAGCCGGGATTCGAACTGATGACCTCCTGCATGAAAGGCAAACGCCTTACCTCCATGCCTATCTCTCCAGCCCCAATCACCAAATTTTTTTCTCCCCTTTTTCTTATCTTTTTTTTTTATCTCCAATGAGATTGGAATGGAATGCTCCAATCTACAATAAACTGTAAAGTGGAGACCAGTTGCATTGGCATACTGGGGGGTAGAGGAGGGAGATGTGGGATGCATGCTGGGAATAGGGATGGAGGGAGGTCAGCACTGGTGGTGGGAATGCCCCTCATTCATTGTCACTATGTACCATAAATGATGCAGTGAAAGATTTGTAATGCACATTGATCACAATAAAAATAAAAAAAAAATAAAATAAAATGGGCCTATTATGCTGGTGAGAGGGGAATTAGGAGATAATGGCACGGGATGCACTCTGGGAACATTATGGGATAGAAGTTAACACTCAAGATGGGATTAATTCTAAGGCATTGTATGTCTCATACTTAATTATAAATAATTTTGTAAATTACAATGGTTTAGAAAATTAAAACTTTATTGGATGAAACGCATTGTACCAATGTCAATTGTAATAAATGAAAATATGCTAACTTTATATTTGTTCATATTTATTGATCTTTTTAAGGATTTTTTAAGGTACTCTTAAAGGATTTAATAGCATAAATGGAAAGAAATTCCTAAAGCTGGCAACACTTTTCAATAAACAAATATTAGTTTAATAAACAGCAATGTTGGTAAAGAAGAATTTATTCAGGAGCTGGATCTATAGCACAAAAGTAGGGTGTTTGTCTTATATGCACCAACTCAGGAATGAACTGGTTTTCAAGCCTGTCATCCCATATCTTCCCCAGAGCCTGCCAGGAGTGATTTCTGATCTCTGAGCCAGGAGTAACCTCTGAACGTTATGCCACTGGGTGTGGCCCATAAACAAACAAACAAACAAACAAAAAGATAAATTCATTCATGCAGTGGTCATTTATATTTTTGTCTCATACTCTATATAATTATTTTTAATTTTTAATTGCTTTATTGCTGTTGTCATTACTATGAAATAATAGGAAGTTAATTTTCAGATGTTGAACTTTGAGTTCATTTAAAAGATAACTTTTAGATAGAAGTAATAGAAAATTTAGAATGAAGTTAGTTTGAAAATAAAATATGGGACAGACAGCATCAGATTTCCTCTTTATCAATATAATCCAATTGCAAAATAAAAGCTGCAAGAAGTTTGCATATTTATGAGGAAAATAGAAAACAGTTACTAGCATTTTGTATTACAATTTACAGAAAAGCACCAAATTTGCAATATGGGGCTGGAGAGATAGCATGGAGGTAAGATGTTTGCCTTGCATGGAGAAGGACAGTGGTTCAAATCCTGGCATCCCATATGGTCCCCTCGAGCCTGCCAGGAGTGATTTCTGAGCCTAGAGCCAGGAGTAACCCATGAGCACTGCCAGGTATGACCAAAAAAAAACAAACAAAAATTTTGCAAATATTTATTTTCTGTTAATTAAACTTTCTTATGACACTTTGGCATGACTTTCTTAATTATATGTATATATATATATATATTAGATAAATAACAAATCCAGGTCTGTAAAATCATGATAATTCTCAATTGCACTTTGCATACTTAACCATATTATACTTATATATTTCTTCCCCCCTCATTTATTTATTTAAAATGATTAGTAATAATATTTGCTCAGGATTAATTTCTCATGGTGCTCAGAGGAACATATAAACAAAACCTCAGTCATATGTGAAACAAAAGCTATAGGTTGCATTATGTCTACAATCCTATAAAGTTAATTTTTACTACAACTTTTAAAATATATTATGGAATTTTTATAATTCCTCATATTTCAATTAGAAAAGAAACATATGTTTACCCATTTTATTTTGCTTTGGTCTCCAGTAGTTTTTGAAGATCTCTTCAGAAGACCTTGAATCTCCTTTCCAGTGAAAATGGACCCATGGGCAGAGAAATTCAATGCAAGAGCATAGGATGTATGGCTATTTGGATCTGTAGTACGAAACATGACTAGTACATCATGATGGAGCTCAATGGCTTCTAGAAACGCGCTTGTTGATATAAAGAGGTCATGTGCATCCATAGCAGATACTCTCTCTTCTGTCTCTCCAGTCACTGAATATCACATCTTTAAGAATTTTCCTAATTTAGAGCTGAGAGTTAGTACAGTGTGCAGGAGAGGTTTGCTTTGTATGTGGTCAACTTATATTCAATCACCAACACCCTATATGTTTCCATTCTGTATGAGTGCAGAGCCAGGAGTAAACCTAGACCATCACCAGGTATTGACTCATAATAACAAAAATAACAACAACAACAAATAGGAAGTCAATGCCAAAACAATTTTCCTCCTTATAAAACAATTTATGTGGGGCAGGAGCAATAGCGCAGTGGTAGGGCATTTGCCTTGCATGCAGCTGATCCAGGATGGACCTCAGTTCAATCCCCGAAGTCCCATATGGTCCCCCAAGCCAGGAGCAATTTTGGAGTGCATAGCCAGGAGTAACCCCTGAGCGTCACCAGGTGTGATCCAGCCCTCCAAAAAAATCTAGGGCTGGAGCAATAGCACAGTGGTAGGGTGCTTGCCTTGCACGCAGCCAATTTAGGATGGACTTTGGATGGATCCCCGGGTGTCCCATATGGCACTATATGGATCCACAAGCATTACCAGGTGTCTCTTTGGGATCCATGAGCATCAACATTTGTTGTCTAAAAGGCCTCTAGTACCACAGAAGTGGCCCAGGTATCTCTAGCACTAGAGGGCTCATACAGTGTCTCATCTTTGAGCCATTGAATCATTCTACTAGTCTATCCAACTGAGAATGAATGAAAGTTAGGTATTTAACCCCTCCTAAGTATTGCCATACTAAGACCATAAAAGAAACTTTTAGATATGCTTTTTTAAACTACTTTTATAAAAACCTCTGGCTAAAAAACTTCACACTCAATGTCTTAATAAATATTTGCAAAATAAATATTTTAGCAAAATCCTTTTCAGTAGTAAAGAGCAGTAAGGTGAAATTCAATATAAATCAAAAATAAAATAAACAAAAAATACATAAAAACACACATACTGGTTCCAAGCTGTTTTATAAGCTATATTTGCTCCAACATAGCCAGCTTTTACACAATACATATTAAAGTAAGCACCATGTGTTTTGCTATTAACAGTCTATTTTAAACAGGTGCTATATGTTAGGTGTTACATCTATTAACAGAATATATTAAGCACTGACCCTAAATGAAATTTCAGAATAGAACAACATAAGATGCACATAAAATTTAAAATGTAGGAGAGGCTAGGCAGATAGTGCAGCAGAAAAGACACTTGCCTTGCATTGCTGCTGACCCAGATTACCGTATTTGCCGGCATATAAAACGACTGGGCATATAAGATGACCCCCTAATTTTGCAGTAAAAACATAGGTTTAGGCCTATATTCACTGTATCAGACAGAACATTCCTGTGCTGCAACTGTATGTACCACAGTGAGCCAATCACAACAAGCAAAGGTCCAAAGGTTATACTGTAATAGACATCCTCTCTGACTCTGGCCAATCTGAGCAGGCTTTTTACAGTGTAGATTCGGGTCCAGAACATTGTCTAATTTGCATGCATAAAAAGCCTGCTTGGATTGGCTAAGTTAGAGAGGCGGTTTGAGCAGCCTTGCAGTGATTGATGCAGGATTGAGTTGGAAAATTCGTTTTGTGGCAATATTCAAACAATTTTTGTTTAGTGGCATATTGAAACATTTTTTCGGGTATACTCGGCGTATAAGACGACCCCCAATTTTCGGTTGACTTTGTTTTGATTCAAAAGTCGTCTTATACGCCGGAAAATAAGGTAGATGCTTGAAACCCCATATGATCTCCCTAGCACCACAAATATTGATCCCAGAGTGCAGAGACAGAAGACTGAGTACTGATTGATATGACCCCCAAAACAAAACAGAGGTGAAATTTAGTTCTTAAAGAAAAATACCTGAGAAATAATTGTAATCACTAGTATAATTATGTATCTAAAATTCATCCAAGCTAAACTGACTGAATCCTTAATTTATTAAAGATCCTTTTAATTATGAAATTTCTACCAAAAGTAGAAAAAAGCTCTTTAGTTGATTAAGTTATAAATAGAAGCCTGTTATTCTATAAATTAGAGTTCTCTACTTGTAGAATACAATTTACACCGATCCACTTTTCTGCATTTGTATAATACTAATTTAAAGAACTAATATATAAAAAAATCTTAAATTGCAGATATTGAAAATGAAAATGGTATATTGGTATAAATATTAATTTAGTGTTATTTATATAAAATATCAGTTAAACAGTATTTACCAATATAAATTAAAATACTTTCTTTACTAATGCATAAAATAAATAATTCTCCTTGGAATATGATCTCAAGACGTTATAAAAAGAAGATTTACAAAAAAATATGAATGTAAAAGCTACATTACAGCCCAATATTTCAAATTTAAATATAGAGTTATAAGTAGCCTTTTCTGCTTTGCCTGTTAAACAAATAAAACAATTCTATTGTTAGCTCATTTTAATTGAGATAAAATTAGTACAGATGGCTATATATATTTCAAGTTAACAAGTTATACTTCTTTAAATATAAGCTACCATATTGCACTTACCCACAAAATTAACAACATCTCCTTTTCACAGTATTAACCCCCACTAGCTGGTTTTATTTTCATTTTCTTACTCTATTTGTTTTCTATTTGTTTGTTTGTTTTGGCTTTTGAGGCTACATCCCAAGATGCTCAGGGGTTACTCCTGGTTCTGCACTCAGAAATTGCTCTTGGCAATCTCGGGGGACCATATGAGATGCAGAAATCGAACTCAGGTTCGTCCTGGGTAGGCCAAGTGCAAGGCAAATGCCTGACTGCTGTGCTATCTCTCGGCCCTACTTACTTTATTTAGAACCAATATTGTGTGGTCAAACTCTACTAGTTTGTTTCTGTTGAGATTTTTCCCATGACATGTAATAAACAAAGAGCTAAAGTCCCTCATTATTTGTCTATATCCTTACTTATTTCACTCTAGCTGACCTCTAATTTTATTCCTGTTATTAAAAAACTAGGATTTTATTATTTTATGACTATTACACTAGTAAGGATACATGCCGCCTTTTGGGAGGGGGTTGTATCACACCCGGCAGCGCTCAGGGGTTACTCTTGCCTCTACGCTCAGAAATCACTTATTTTCTCTATCAGACACCTGGGTTGTTTCAATATCTTAGCAAATACAAGTAATTCTACATTGAACATAGGTGTTCATATATCTTTTATATATATATATATTCATATTAGTGCTTTTGTATTCCTTAGGTAGCTACTAAGGATGGGTTGCTGGATCATACAGTAGAATCCTAAAATTTCCTGACATTGCACACCTTTACATAGCCACTAAAGGTGTATATGGAGGTCCTATTTCACATACTTGTTTCTGGCACTCTTATTTTTTTGGTGAGAGGTATTGGTCTTTCTTACAGGTGTTCAATGGGATATCATTGACCTGAAAATTTTTGTCAAGTCCTGCCTATGTCTAAGGAATTAAACAGGATAATTTCACTGAGTAATATACACTAATTTCTTAAAAATGTCTTAAATCAGTACTCCCTATGCACATAGTCTACTCAGAGAACTATACTATCAACTTTGCCTTTTAAAAGCAAGACTCTCTGCTATCAGCAAAAATTTGCAGTAAAAACGAAAGTGGTGTCATTTCTTATATTATAATGAATATTTTTGTAAATTTAAATACAATTAATTTTTTAAAAAGTCTTATTTTTCATTAGTAATTTAAAGACATGATGTTCACATGCACTGAGATATAATTTATGTTCTATAATGTATTCCACTTTTTGTGGTGAGATATAAAATGATCCTTTACATTTAAAAATAGTGTCAGATTAAAAAATTGCTTATGAGAAAATGAGAATGTATGTTGATGTTTACCAATTCAAACTTGGTCCAGCCATCTTATTCTGCCTCTCAAATTGAGGGGAAATATTGGAGGGTACCAAGACCAAACAGTTGTTTGAGCACTAAGTAGTAGTAAAAATGATTGGACTTAAACACCCAATCCAAAGCCAATGACATTGGAATTGATACCCAACCTACAACACCTAGACACAGAGGGAACCATTTATACAGCAGCCCGGGGGTAAGGGTGGGGGATATGGGATGAAAGCTGGGAATGGGGTTGGTGGGAGGACAACTTTGGTGATGGGTATTCCCCTGATTTAATGTTAATATGTACCTAAAATATTACTGTGAAAGTTATGTAATCAATTTTGGTCAAAATAAAAATTATTATCATAAAGAATTTGGTTCAGAGTAATGCAGAGATTAATGTGGTTGTCTTGCTCTTGGTTGAAACATGTTCAGTGCTCTATAATACATATTGTCTCCTGAGAATTTTCAGGGATGACCCTGAGCACCAAGCTAGTAGTAAATCCTGAGCACTGTTGAGTGAGGACAAAAAAATATAAAGCCAAAAAAAAGAGAAAACTTTTTATAAATACTTTGAGAAAGGAAAGATCTATAGAGGAAAATCTCACAGCACAGAAGCTTATCATTGCTCTTTATCATTATTTTTTCTCAGAAATTATATATTTTGTGTATGATTCTTGAATAGGACAAATTCAGTAACACAGACATTATCTATTTTGGAGCAGAAAACAAAATATATAGTATCTCTATAGCTGTTCGTTACATTACTCCTTTAGATGATGTTGGTAAAAATGCCATAACTTTGAGGTTAGATAGAACTGATTTAAGTACTTATGGTAATTAGCCTGTGTTCTCAGATCTGAAATAATGACATTGCAAGTTTTAGTTTGTTGAATCGTTTAGATGAGCTTTTAGAAGCAATAAAGCAGGATTATCAACTTGTTCACCTCATAGATAATATATAGTAGTCAATGTGTCATATTTCTTTCTTTATTTTTTTAATTTTAATGTGGAGAAATTATCCCAAAGCCTATATAGAAGTGTGTGCTTACTATATGTTGTACATTTTAGATAATTTATGTATTCATGTTTTTCCTAAAAATTTTACAAACTTTTCTTCCCTTTGTTTTTATTTTTTATTAATATCTTTATTTAAACACCTTGATTACAAATATGATTGTAGTTAGGTTTCAGTCATGTAAAGAACACCCCCTTCATCATTGCAACATTCCCACCACCAATGTCCCAAATCCCCCTCCTCCCCACCCCAACCCTGCCTGTACTCTAGACAGGCTTTCTACTTCCCTCAATCATTCACATTGTTATGACAGTTCTCAGTGTAGTTAAATCTCTAACTGCACTCACCACTCTTTGTGGTGCTCTTCATGTCATGAGCTGGACCTTTCAGCCCTCCTCTCTTTTGTCTTTGAGAATTATTGCAAAAATATCTTTTATTTTTCTTAAAACTGATAGAAGACTGAGGCTATTCTGCGTCTATCTCTCTCCCTCTGACTTATTTCATTCAGCATAATAGATTCCATGTAAAAAAAATGTGTTGATCGGGGCCGGGTAGGTGGCGCTGGAGGTAAGGTGCCTGCCTTGCAAGCGCTAGCCAAGGAAGGACCGCGGTTCGATCCCCCGGCGTCCCATATGGTCCCCCCAAGCCAGGGGCGATTTCTGAGCACATAGCCAGGAGTAACCCCTGAGCGTCACAGGGTGTGGCCCAAAAACCAAAAAAAAAAAAAAAATGTGTTGATCGAGGGGACATAGAATTTTGTACTAGATCAATTATATTAAACAGACACAGAAATGACTATATCATTGAGTGTAGGTTTAGTTTTATTTTGATTCTGAATATTTATGAATTTTCTTAAATGAATGCATCCCTTTGTTATAATAGTTAATAGAAAAGATGAAGTGAGTCACACTAAATTACTCAGAACATCTAGCCACCTAAAGACATTCCATTGATCTAATATATTGTCTTGTTACAATGCCAGAACTATTCTGACTATTTTCATTGTTGTTTTTGTTTTATTATTAGTTTGGGGCTACACTCCAAAGTTGCTGGTTTTGTGCCTAAGGATGATGCTTGGTGTTTGTGTAGACGAATAAGTAGTGCTGGCAATATAATCTGAATGACCATGTATAAGGCAATGCGTTATAACACTGCTATACTAATTCATTGTCCCCTACATTATGATTGTAATTAGAATAATCTCTATAAATTTTTTCTATTTTAACATTTATTTGTATCCATAAAAATAATTTTTGAAAATAGTTTTGCAGCATGTCATATTAATATGTAACAGATAAATGTAATACACATAATTAATAAGACACACTTGCATCACACATAGTTTAATGTACATATTTACATAATACATAATTATATGTAAAATATGATTTACAACATATAGTGTACATTTAACAATACGTGGGAGAGATCAACTATCTCTCTTGCAATCTATCATTTTCTATCAGTTCTCTCCATTTATAGTTGCAGATTTATAATACAAGCCCTGAAGGTACCTATTGCTTCATTGAAAAGTGGGTTGGCCAAATTTTGACATGGTGTTTTCTTCTGCTTGTCTCTTGCGTAGATGATATGTTTACTGTTATCTGTTAGACAGCAAATGGTTGTTTTAAATATAATAGCCCAAAATTGTGTTCAAATTTGTATTTAGGATAATGTATATTAAAATCCCTTAGCTGCCTTGGAATAATTATAACTTATCTCCTCTCAAAGCATATTCTAGATTGCACTTGCCATATTGTGTTTTATATTAGCTATAACTTCATAATTCCTATTTTGTTCAACTAAGGCTACCTAACTACAAGCAATAGAGTTGTGTCATAATTGAGAAGTGTACTATTTCCCCAATTTTACTATACTTTCAGAAAGAAAATCAAAATAAAAATCCATTTAAATTGTAAGGCATTTGTATACATTTCTAACTTGTTTAAAAATATTTTCAAAGCTATTATTTGCTAAAAATATACATATGTATACTGTTCTTTCTCTGCCTCTTATTAAATCTTCACTACCTTTAGCCAATATGCCTTTATCTAGACTCCAATTAACTGTACAGAGGAGGTTAAATGCTCTATGATAAAATGCTTCACCTTGGGTTATAACTTGAGGCTTTAGTCACACAGATGTACACACAAAGTTTATAACCTCTGACTCTGCTACTTGAGCATCAGGAGACTTACTTAATCTTTTAGAAACTCACTGACTTATTTATAAGTTGGGGATAAAACAGTTTCTACATTGTACAATTATAAGAATTACACAGATAAATCAGGTTATTACTAAAACCTTCTTTGCTATTTTGAAAGCTGATAACATTTGAGTACAAAACAAAAGTTCCCGCAACCTATAAACTCAGAAGACCAAATTGTCCTTATAATATCTCAGAACGACCACATGCTTTTTAATATTCTATACTACCTTAGTTTCTCAGAACAAAATCTAAGTTGGATCATAAATCCTCTATGAAGTTCTCCACTGTCTGCTGTTTGCAGACTCTCATTCCAGTACTTACATTTATGCCCTAATTACCTCTCTTCTTTCTCATAAAAATTAGTAGAAAAAATGATTTAGGAAATGGTACTGATTTTTTTCAGTGAAAACTTGATCATATTTGCCAATGCTTTCTATGTCACCTTCCAAAAGTGCAATGGGTTTTTTTTGATAGCTTTCCTCTTTATTTGTTCTGTTTAAATTTCATTTTATCAGATACTTTTTCCCCATACAATTTACATATGCAGTAACTTCCCTGCCTCTATTTATTCATTTTACTTTATTTTATGGCAGTCCCAAAATGGTGGCCTATCTTTCAATGACCTGTTAAGTTATTTATCTTATTCCAAAAGAATCTAAGATCAGGAGGAAAAGTTTTTCTTCCTCTATTTAGGTCACTCTTTTCAGAGAATATTGCATGAAGAGGGTTACATAAACACTTACTAATTTAACTAATTAGACAATGGAATTCAGGTTTATGTAAGAATGCCTAATGTCACAAATATATAGCTTCAACATGCAAAATTAGGAAAATAAGCTCAAGTGACATATTTATATATTTCTTAGATAATTAGTATTATTTAGTATTCTGTACTTATAATTATTTTTGTTATATAGAATAATATACTATATATCTTAAAATTTTAATATAAAATAGTCTATAGAATAATTATATGCTGAATTTCACAATATTAACCTATAGAGGATATTCATATTCATAAATATAACAATAATCATCAAATGTCAATTTATTACTATATACTATTCAGTTCTAAAAATAAAACAATTGTCAATATTTAATTATGATAGATAATTGAAACACTATTAATAATCTGGGTAAATATTCAAAAACTAATAACATTTAATAACTATAATAAGTATGAGTATATTCAATTTTATAAATGTTCTTATATTTATTTCTCATTCCTTTGATGTTTAATCCCTCAATGAGATAAATTGTAGTGCTTGGCATTTTTCTATACATTTTGTATTATTGCAAAGCTTCTCATAAAACTTTCTGTTCTTTACAGTATGGATGCAGTTGCACGCTTATGATTATGATTATATACAATTATATATGACATCTGATTATATATGATATTATGATTATATCATATTCTATTATAACATAAGCATTATCTTATTCCTTACAGAGAAGGTGTTTTAGTAATAGATATTTAACCCAAGATTAGTCAAACTGTACAGTAACATAACATAAACACTGGGGCCTGAGTCAGGGTCTGTCAATTCACTATTTGGTCTAACAAAGGAAATACTTAGATAATACAGGCACTGTATGAATGCATGAACTTTGTTAACAGTACTTTCCCTGGGATATGATATGAAAGGTGAACCAAGAAAATGGAACTGAGCCTTTGTTCAAATCACAGCTCAAATTATTTTTCTTTGCTTGTAAATTTTCAGCCAGTTTGAACTGGGAATTATGTAGATGTTGGTCAAGAGTATCTACTATGATACTAGGATTTCATTCTTGTTTTCTTAAGTATATTGAAAAATTGTTGACACCAGGAATACAGCCTGGTGATTGAGCATTTGCCAGCATGTAAGAGGCCTAAGATATGAACATTGTCACTTAAAAGACCAAAAGTTTAAAGAGCCAAATGATACTATGCTTTTATGGGTAAGGCATTTCCCAGCATCACATGTTCCCACTCACATCAGGAGTGATCCTTTGGTTACAAATCATTAAGTCCTGAGTACAGCCAGTGTAACTACCCACTCATCAATCCACCCACCGCAAAAAAAAAAAAAAAAAAATATATATATATATATATATATATATATATATATATATATATATAATATATGTTCTTTTATTCTAGACTCCCACCATACTAAATGGGGCTTATACCAGTGCTATTTACTCTGTAACAGGCAGAGATATCTCTAAAATGGTAACAACTGTGTTTTAACATAAGTTGGAATTTTCACTAAAATTACCAAGAAATGATGGGAAGGAAAAAAAAAGATATTCCAGTCTTTGGTAAGGAATGTGTGTTTGATATTTTGTTTTATTTGAAGTACATACATAGTGGTGCATGGGTTCACTCCTGGCTCCTTGTTCAATGGGCAGGCCTTAGGGGAATATTATGCATTGTCAGATAATTGAGTAGGGCAAGGCAAATGCCTTAACCCCTTTAAAGTTTCTCCAGCCCTGCAATGCTCTCTTATTTCTATAAATTACACTTTGCTCATAAAATTGAAGACTGTACAAAATCGGCACTCATTTTAAAGAAAAATATCAAGTTATGATGTCACTTTATAGAATACATTTTATCAATTATTCACTATGACAAATACTTTGCTCTCTTTTCCTAATCAGCAGATTTGGGTTACTAAAAAAATAAAGTTTATTTCTAATTTGGAAAACAAGCAAATGTGGGACATTAATGGCATATGTGGAAATACTTTTGATTGGACAAAAATAAAAAGGCAGAGAATATAGAAAGGTAATCGGCCAAATATATATATAGCATTTGGATCATTCACTACTTTATCCATCTTTTGAGAAGGTAATTAGAAACTGATTGCATTCTCAGAATTACTAGAGATGCAGCAGATGGCTTAAAATATTCTCAAATTAAAACATAATTTTAGTGTGGGTCTGGTAATGAAAATAATAAAATTTTACTCGTAAGTTCACTCTTGTCTTCAATGATATAATGTAATATAAGTAAAAATTGTATTCTTTTGAGAAGTGACTTTTTTTTTTGTTTTGTTTTGGGCCACACCTGGTGACGCTTAGGTGTTATTCCTGGCTATGTGCTCAGAAATCACTCTTGGCTTGGGGACCATATGGGAAGGCGGGGATTGAACCCTGATCCATCCTGGGTCAGCAGCATGCAAGGCAAAAAAAAGCATTGCTGCGCTATGCCAGTCCCTGAAAAGTGACTTGTTATAAAACTCCTTATTTTGAATATTGTATTATAGCATGTACCAACCAAAAAAGTTTTTATCTTTAGGGATACTCTGTTAAAGTCTGCAAATCTTTATTTTATAGTTGTGGTAGATGAATTCACAGTAACTACATTATTGAATTTTTCAAAAAAAAACACCCCATGTTTTTGATGTATATGTATATGAAATATTTGTAGATGTTTATGAAATTGTAATTTAATCAAATATTAGACTAGAATGGAGAAAATATGTCTGATTAGTTTATGTTGCTATAAAATTGAGAACAATTATTTGTAGTCTATTTCTTTAAAAATGACTAGAATTATGCTAGATATCTTCTGAGATTGATTATAAAACATTGAAATCATGCCAGTTGTGAGAGTAACAAGGATAAGTTAGGTGACATATTAAATTCCAGGAACCACATATGGTACCCTGAGCATAACAGGAATGTTTCATGAGCAAAGAGCCAGGAGTAATTCTAAGTTGTACTAGATGTGGTAAAAAGGAAAACACATATATTTTTCTTAATTAGGCATTTTAATATTTATGGATGCTTGCTTTTTGGCAACTCTGAGATCACTTCTGGTACTTCATTCCAAAGTTGCTCCTGGTAGTGCTTCAGTATTTGGGGACCTGTTGTATAGAGATTTTACCCAGTTCTTTCACATAAAAAACCATGTAAATTACTCCTTTTAGCTATCTCCCAGCTTAGAACTCAGCCCACTTTTCATATTGTTTAAATACACCGGTATTTTTTTTTTTTGGACTTTTTGTTTTTTGGATCATACCCTGCGACACTCAGGGGTTACTCCTGGCCATGCACTTAGAAATTACTCCTAGTTCTGGGGACCAAAAGGGACGCTAGGGGATCAAACCAAGGTCCATCCTACATTGGCTTTGTGCAAGGCAAATGCCCTACTGCTGTGCTATCACTCCGGCACCATATATCTCTATTTTTATGTATAATTTACATTTTTAACCAACACCACTTAGCCCAGCTCACGCATTTACCTATCAAAACTGTTCAGCAGGAAAATATACTTGATTGGAGTGCTCAGGTAAAGTTTTTTTTTTCTCAGAACTGCTTTATTAACATGAGACAAAATATTTAATAGACTTGTTTTTTTATTTTTTCTTTTGTAATGAAATCTAAAGATAATAGAGACTAGGGCTAGAGAAACTAGTCCATTGCAAAAAGCTTGACACAAATTGTTGGAGTAGCGTTTGGGCAGAGAAGGCATTATTATGAGAATGATAGTTGATATTATCACTCTGGACAAGAAATGGAGATAAAGTGATATATATGGAAGATATATCTCCAGTAACAATATTTTGGACCATAATGCCAAGAAGAGGAATTAGAAAAATTAGAAGCATTAGAAGAAGAAAAAGTAAAGAAGAAAAATAGAAAAGAAGAAATAGAAGAAGAAAGAAGGAAGCAAAAGTCAGAAAGGAGTAAGAGAAAGAGTAAATAATGAAGAGGAGGAGTTGGGGAATAAGGAGGATGAAAAGGAGGAGAAATAGAAGAAGAAAAGACAAAGAAGTGAAGAAAGAAGGAGGAGAAGACAAAGAAGTGAAGGAATAAGGAGGAAGAGAAGAAATAGGAAAAGAAGTAGAAGAAGAAGAAGAAGAAAAGAAGAAGAAGAAGAAGAAGAAGAAGAAGAAGAAGAAGAAGAAGAAGAAGAAGAAGAAGAAGAAGAAGAAGAAGAAGAAGAAGAAGAAGAAGAAGAAGAGGAGGAGGAGGAGAGGAGGAGGAGGAGGAGGAGAGGAGGAAAAAGGAGGAGGAGAAAAAAAGAGGAAGAGGAGGAGAAAGGAGGAGAAAAAAAAAAAGGAGAGGAGAGGAGAAGAATGACAGGAAGATATGCAGGAGGGTAGTAGAGAGGAGGGTAGGAGGGAAACCTTGGCATTGGTGGCAGTAAATGGGCACTGGAGAAGACTGTTGTATGTACGGTATGACTGAAATTCAACAATGAAAAACTTTGTAACTGTAAATCTCAAAATAATTTAATTAATAATTAAAACAAGGAAGAGAGGAAATAAATAGACATGATCATTACAAATTCTATTACAAATTTGTGTGACACTTAATAATGTAAAGGGATAATTTAACTACAATTTAAATTTGTTACCAAAGTCATTTAAAACAAAACATTTTTACCCTTCGCTTTACTACTAAATATAATAAAATAATTCTCACCACTAAAATTAAATTGACTTTTAGTAATTTTACCTTATTTTCAAAGTTTTATTTGAAAAACATTTTTCCATGAGGACCATACACTTCACATTTTCTGCTTTAGCTTGTCTGTCTATTCTTTAAATTTGCCAGCAGAATCCCTATCAGGATATCATTATTTCTCTTATTTTTAATTCTTATATAAAGTTTAACTCTGATGTAGCTAGAAAAGAGGGAGTTCTTACATCTGGAGGCATAGAACTTGAGTTGGGGATAGTAATGGCAAAAGCATGGAGTGTCAGACATTGAACTCTGAACTTTCACATGTGCTCTATCACTTGAACTATCTTCCTGGATCATCTAGCTCTCTTTTGATTTGTCATAAGCATCAACACAGCTCATTTGCATGCCCAAATTTAAAATTTACTCATTCATTGAATGATGCTCAGCTGTGTACTGTTTAAACTCTGTAATAATAACTGACTGACTGATAATGACTTATCTCCCTACTACAAAAGCATGTCAATTAGTAAACTAGATGTTTATTTGTACTGTATATATCTATGTGTTGGTGGTAAATTCAATCATTTTAATGGGATGTTTTATGTACATTTTAAAATCAGAGATGGGGAAATGTGAAGATAAATGATCCACATTAAAGCCATAAATCCTGATTTTGTCATGAGCCACTATATATCCTTTACCTTAGATGTGAATATTCCTTAAGATATATAAATTCACTTTGTCTGTTTTTTATTTTTATATACATTTTATCAGTCAAACTTTAGAAAAGCATTTCCCGCATTTTCTTTGGCACTTTATAAATAATAATAGTGACAAAACAATTGCAACTGAAACATTTATTTTTATTCAGGGCATAGTAGAGCCTGACACAAAATTCAACATATAGTATTAGAAATAGTTAAAGTCTAATATATCTTCTGTATACATAGTTGATGGGAAAGGAGAGATCATCAGTTATTTATTTTGCTCTAGGAATTTAAATTGATTCCCCCGTTTTTGTTTGTTTGTTTGTTTGTTTTAGTTTTTGTTTATTTAGTTTTTAGGTTTTGGGCCACACACTCTGGTTATTGGGGCTTACTCCTGACTGTATGTGTACTCAGGAAACAATTCTGGCTGTATTCAGAGACCATTTGAACTCCCATCCAAGTACTATTCAGGCCTGACCCTGCTTAGCTTCCAATATCAGAGGAGATCGGGCGTGTTCAAGGTAGTATGACCATAGACATTCAGAGACTGGTGATTGAAACTAAGTTAGCCACATGCAAGCCAAATAGCTTGTTGTACTACTCCTTCCCTTATTAATATATATATATATATATATATATATGTATATAATATGTACATATGCTATATATACACATAAAGCTTTCTTGGGGAAAACTAAAATCATAATTCAGGAGTTCTAAAACTAATTGGCCTCCCACTAGCTTTCTTGTGAAAAGATCACTATTGTCCCCCTGGACATCTATCTTCTTTAAGCATGCAAAGAACCTGGCCCCAACAAAATAGCTCCTAAAGTCAAATACCATGGCCCTGATTATTCCAATAACCTCCAGGGGGCAGTATAGCCCACTTTTAGGATCACTGACATAAAAATGTAATGCCAAAATATATTATAAGACATTGTCTTTTACACAGAATATCAAGTTATATATTGTTCCACATAGAAATTTAGCATATTTGAGATATAATGACAGCAACAATGATCACAGAATGATTCTATATAAAGAAATAGCACAATAGATATAACATTAGTTATATAATATATATGCAAATTTGTATATATGCATATGATATGAATCTATGCTTACCTCCTTAATGCACATAAACATATGCATATATATGCATGTGTATAACTACATGCATGACATATATTATTTTGAATTATCTACATTATATATGCATCTATCATATCTATCTATATGCATCTGTTATATATAGAGAAATCAAAGAAACAACTCAAACTAAACTAATAATAACAGAACCTATGTTAACAAATAGCAATTATTTTAGTTTCTGCAGTTGTTCTGCTTATGTTTATAACAAGACATTTGCATTTCTTTCACAGTAAAATGCTAAATAAATAAAAATATAAGTTGCAACTTTTACATTATATGCTTCCTTTATATTCTTCCATAGCTTACTTTGTAATAAATACAATTTCCTGACTTCTGGAAAGCACTAGCAATAGATTATCCTAAATGAATCCTAGGCTGCATTTGGTACTTTTCTGCAGCATGCATGCAGAATATCTATGGAGCCCATTCTCTTTGCTTGTTTATAAACACTCAGAGGACCCTGGTGTGATCAGTGGCATCATTACATTGCTGCTTAATAGCACATGCTGTTGATACATTAATTGCTTTATTGACTATTTTAAAAGTTTATAACCTCATCTGCTTTCCAATTTGACCTTGTTTTGCACTTTTTCTAGTGAATCACCACATTCAACAACCTACATAATATGTATTATAGCAATAAATTTACAAAATGAAAAAAGAGTTAGATGATATGCACCTCATTATTTTTTTAATCAACTATATCATTGGTAGGCAGGATTTATATTGCAAAGAACTGCATAATCTCAAAACTGTGATGCCGCAGCCTCATAATTAGAAAAGATGCTCCTCATTTTTTTTTCATGTAATTTTCTCTTAAATAATAATTACCAGATGAGTAGAACAGCTATATATTCTAGTTTTAAAGCAAGAGAAATTGTTTTCTTTAAACTTTTTGCAGCTGAAGTAATAATACAGTAGGTAGGGAGCCTGCCTTGTACATATCTGACCTGGATATGATACCTGTCATCCCATTTTATTCCCTATTTGACCAGGGGATTCCTGAAAGCAGAGCTAGGAGTAAGCCCTGAGCACCATTGTGTGTGGCCCCCAAACAAAAATAACAACAATAACAAAATGCTCAAACCTCTTAAACATTTAATAGTTATTTCAATTTAAATTTTTAAAAATGGATTTTATACCACACTGAACATACCTTCAAAACATTAAAGTGAAATTATTGCACCAGAAATTTGATCAAAATATTGTTTCTCAAATTAAATAGAATTGATTGGGAAATAGATATAAGTAAATTTAGCCTATAGCATTTTAGTTATGGTGAAAAGGTGAAAATTTAATTACAAATATTAAAGGTAAATGTTTACTATGATGTTTGATTTAATAACATTTAACCTAAAATGGTATTGACACTTTACCCCACATTTACTCCTAAAAATATATGAAAAAAAAAAATAAAACCTGTAAATTGAACTCAGAAATTTTCTTCCACATTAAACAACAAATGGTAAAATGAAATTTTGGATCTTAAGAAAAGTAGGATATGGTTGTGTAAAATTTTATGACAAAGGATAAAATATAAACTTTGGAACATTTATTTAACTTTCACTATTGGAAAGTATTGCTACTGCTCTGAGAGCTTAAAAATGGTTTAGAAAGTAGAACACATAATGTATTCTCCATATGGAATGCAAATGAAGAAACTGGGCAAGAATGCAAATGACAGAATGAGTAAAGAATTAGTGGAATTAGCATTTCAGAGTTACTATAGGGGCACAGAGCTATCCCCACTTCTTTCTACAGGAAAGAAAAAGAACCCAGAATGATTAGATGGCTCTTCATGGTTTCAGGATTAATATGAAATGCAAAGACAATTCAATCCCAATAAAATCTTGTGATTCCTTATCTAGAATTTCGCTACATTTGGTAACTACAGAAAAAAAAATAAAAAGAAAAACGAGCCATTAAAGCAAATGCAAGGTGTATAAAGTTGCTAATATATGGAAAAAGATTCTCACAAGTTGGTGAGAACACACATATATACTAAGCAACTGGTGTGATTAATGAAAGGATAGGTGAATTTTAGAGAAGGTAATTTTGAGATCCAAAATGTAAATGTCTACACTTGTTTTCTGATCATTCTAAGTATTAGTGTTAATATAATAGCCTGTTACAAATATGAAATGATTGTTACCAATTGAAATAATACAAAGTAGAATATATAATATTGTTTAAAAATATTTATAGAGGTGATATAAAAAATTTGCTAAATGAACCAGAAATATTTTCTATAACTAACCTGCCAATTTTCAAAAGGAATTTAGAAAATAATACAGAATCAGATTGCTATTAGGAACAGACAAGTCTCTTCATATAGAGATTTTGTAGCCATTAAGTAGACTACAATATAATTTCATCTTAATTATTCGCTTCCTATGATCTCATAAATACAATTATTTGAGAATCAGACAGAAATTTATGCTTAAGTTAATTTTTATCAAGTAATAAATGCCACTTCCTGATTGTAGAAATAGCACTTTATAAAATTACTCTTTTGCCCCTGTCTTTTTTCTAACTTAACCTCTTTACCAGGAAGACTTTCATCTTGACTTCAATTCTAAATCACTTTATTCATAGAAAGTGAACTAACAATCCTGTGTACTTGTGAATTATTTTATAAATCTAAATTATTGTTAAAATTTACATTCTCACTTTATGTGACAGAGTATCTAATTGACTATGCACTTCGTATAGCAGCCACTTCCTCAGACTCTCACAGAATATTAAAGAACAGGGTGAGCTATTAGCACAATGGGGAAATAAAACATTGAATGAGGAGAAATACTTCTTCAGACTTGCAGAATTTTTACCTGCATTGTAGAACAATTCAAAATTACTATCCCTATAGACAGCTAGACCGTTTTCTTAGAAAATACAAATAAAGCATTCTCTAATAGCTCCTTTCAAAGATTGATGAAAAAGTAAGTTTTTAACCCATAGCAGTAGAGTCATTGTGCCAGAAAAGTATTTCTAGCTAAAAAAGTTTCTGACTATTAGAGGCAGGATACAATAATGTGGAATTTGTTCTTTAATTTTCATTTGTTCTACTTTTCAGTGATTTCTCACCAATGTTTATAACTCCTCGTGAAAATATAATAAAAGATCAATGAAGAGAGACATTAGTTTAAGGAGTAAAATTCATAAAGTTTAAAACAGTTAACATGTATGTCTTTGTAATTGATGGGTGAAGCAGGATAAAGTTTTATAATCCTGAATTTTCTAAACAATTATAAGCAATAAATCCCAAGTATTATGTATTCTGGGACTAGTAAAATAAATGAAGGATAACAATTTAATACAACATTTTTTGTTGATTCCAAAGAACATATAAAAAACAAACAGTAGTAAAAAGTATATAAAAATTTTTATTTACACTCTAAATAAATTTAGTTTTCATAAAGCCCAGATGTCAACAAATGATGACACACCGTTTTACCTTCTAAATATTATTGATGATTATTTAAATGATGCTTATATGATATTTGTATTGACTCTTTGAAAACTAATAAAATATTATTCTTTTATTTTTACTTATCTTAATTTTGATAAAAATTGGTATAATAGTATAATAAAGAACTACTTTCACAGGCAATAATAAATAAGTTCACAGTAGAAAATATGTTAAAATATAGACTGCATTTCTTTCTTCAAGCTTGATTTCTTGGTATAACTAATTGCTATTTTTTCTCTTTGTAAGATTCATCTAAAATAATTTTAAAATTTTTTCTTTAAGATTACGTCTAGTTAAATAAATATAACTGGATCCAGTTTACTAGATGTATATTTATTCAGGATAAAAATAAAAATATTTTACTCTTTATTTTTTATGAGACAATAATTTAAATCTTTCACTCATCCATAATAATCTTCCATAATTATATACATGAATGACAAAATCAAGATGAAACTTCAACGTATGTTCAGGTCCAACTCAATTCTACAAGCAAAATATATTCCAAACTAAACTTAAAATTATATGGGTAGAAATATATGAGACATATTTTTTTGCAGTAAATCCAGAAGTTCTTCAAAAGTATTTAATTGTATGTGCCAACAATAAATATGCAAATTAATGCTGCCTTACTAAAATTAAATGTCTTCTCTGTGTCATCTAAAGAACTTTTATTTATACTAAATTTCAAGTAGAAAAGAACAAAGATAAACAAAAAGTTAAAGGAAATATTTAAGAAATAAGGTATGCTTTATGGAGGAAATAAAATAGTTTTACTTGTGAATAAATAATCGTGTCTTGATGAATGATTAGAATGCATCAGTAGTTCAAATGAATTTTAAAATAAGAAAATGCAGTGTAAAAAATGACCAATGACATAGTCTTTAATGTGAAAATGGCTAGAACTTCAGATGATTGGCAATGATAGATTATGTTGAAGTATCTTTTAAATTTAATATTCTATCCTTTCAATTTATTACATATTTGTCTTCATTTGATAAAATAAACTTTATTTGTGCCTTGTGATAGAGTAACATGTGGTGTGATAAATTGGGATTAAATATATACTATTTGTAAACAATGATATTGGTATGAATATTTTACGATCCTTGATGAGTGAATGAGTGAACTCTAAACTGAAAGTCATAATAGAGGAGACAAAATATAAAGAGTGGAGAGGAAATATCTTAGTTATGTAGAGATTTTTTTACCATTCAAAAATTTTTGAGCACTGAGTGTGTTTGCATGTTATGGTAGGAATATGATTATAATGCAGGAAATATGATGTTTCTGCCTCAAAAATAAAAAAGAGGACTAAATTGATGTTGTAAAAACTTCCCCTTTAGTGGGATAAGAGAATTTGAAATCTTAAAAAACCAAGTCACTAGAGATACTGTTTATTTTTCTTTCCATGAACAGCAAGCTTCGTAACTAAATCCGGTAAATGTTTCACTGACTCTTATACGCTTTTCTATATATAAATTCATTAATATTTATTGTATTATCACCCTGTTGTTAGTAGATGAACTCTAAATTTTAGAGCTGTATCTGTTTCCATTTTACAGCCCCATTTCCCCCAATTTCATCTTCTTAGTTGAATATTGTGGGAGGCAGTAAATAAGTAAGTCTAATTAATTACTTATTCCAGTCAAAAGCCCTGAAGGAGTTTGGACTAGTCACACCAACAATCTGAACTGATAAGAATGCATGTCCCAAGGGGAACAATTCAGGAGAGAAATGCTATTCTAATGCTCTTACTCATATCTAGTTCATTAAGAAACCAAGCAAGGAAACTATAATATCCTATGAAATTAACTCTTAGATTCAGTCCACAAAGTAGAATATACCAAGAAAAGGAAATGGAAGTAGCATGAAAGTGAGTTATGATGGGAGTATATGGGACAATTTGGTGGTAAATAGTGTTGTAGTATTTTACCTTTTAAGGATAAAAATATTTTTACAAGCTGTACACCATGATAACTCAATATAAAGATAAAATAAAGAAGGGATAGGTCCAAAAGACAAAAATCAAAATATGATAATAAACCTCATCATTTCCTGAAGTCAAATACTATCAACTTCTTTTATGAGATTGTAAATCAGCAGCATATAGGACAAGTATTAATAACTTTAAGTCTTTACTCTTAAAAAAGTATAAAATAAAAGGTAGTTCAATTGTAAATAGTTTCAGAAAGCATGTCTAAAATTACAGACAGGGTGTGAGCGAGGAGAGAGATGGGGGCATTGGTGGTGAGAAGGTTGCACTGTTGAAGGAGGGATTTTTATAACTGAAATTCAACTACAAAGATGATTTTTAAAATAAAGATAGTACTAAAAAAGTGAATAATTACCAGAAAAATCCTTACAATCACATTTTAGATAAAATTTAGACACAAATACTTGAATTTATATGAAATAAATTCTAATAGAAATAATGTCGTTATGACTAAGTTTATATAAAATAAATTGTAATGAGACAAAAACCTTAGTCTTTATGAACAAAATTTGTTTTTCCTTTTTATTTTCTTTTGAATGTGTGTTTGTGTGTGTGTGTGTGTGTGTGTGTGTGTGTGTGTATGTGTGTGTGTGTGATTGAATCACATTCAAGGAGTACTTTGCATCATTTTCTTTAACTTCATAATCTCCCCCTTTTTTCTGCTTTTGGGCCACACCTAGTGACACTCAGGGATTATTCCTGGCTATATGCTCAGAAATTGCTCCTGGTTTGGGGGAACCATATGATCCAACCGATGTCCATCCTGGATAAAACATGTGCAAGGCAAACACCCTATTGTTTGCTCCATACTCCGGCTCCTCTCTTTACAACCCTTAATAAATTATTTTATCCCCTGAAGACAGGTTGTTTAGTATAGAATGAAGTCACAAAATATTACCCACTAACAAGGTATAAATATGTGTCTTTATGCCACCTGTATCTTAGTATGTCCAATGCATTATAATAGTCATTCATAAAATATAAGTTAAAACACTAGGAACAAAATAATATATGTGATATTTAAAACTATTAAATTACTTTTTTTAATTTTCATGATTTTATATTATATTTACTTAAATAAAATGCATCATTATAACTTTCTATACATCAGCATTTGCTTTTACCTTTTTTTTTTGATTAATTTATTTCGGGAGTAGCTTAGAGTATGGTAACTGATAATATTTCTTTAATTTCATCAAAATTTATTTGATGAATGAACTTTTACTCTAGGTGCTAGAATGATGTGTGACTAGTGACAGGTGCCTCTAAGTGTAAGGAAAGGCTTTGAATGTTCAAAGCATGTCTTTGACATCAGAACTCACTTTAAAAAATAATTTTAAAAGGCTCATCCTTCCATGATTCGGTGACATTGTCCACAAAATGGTGCAAACTTAACACCTTATTCTATTCTGCATAGGCAAACAGACTAATGCCACATAGGCCCCGACTCTATTTGGTATGCTCTATCTATCTTGGGATAGTTAATTTGTACATTTATCTTTTAAAACGAATAATGAATTTCTAAAACCTTTTAAACGGGCTTAAGTTTTGTAATCCATTTATTGAACATTCTGGCGATGGGAAATTAATTATTAAGCAAGAGCCTTGGGAAGATATCAGTGGCCTTGTCAGCCACGCATGAGATTGATTCCACGTCAGTATACAGACTAGGGAGGGTGCTGACAACTCTCAAATTTAAACCTGGAAGGGAAATGCTAAGCATGTCATGGCATAAGTCACAGTTAAAATTTATTTTTATTAAATATCACATGGAATAAATTCGCCCAGGCCTCTCAAACACTGCCTGATTAAATGAGCTGGCACTCTTTCAACGGTAAAGCATGGTTATGGATTCTCAAGGGCATTGGAAACGCCGAAGCATAAGACAACAGTAAATACAAAAGGCAAAAGAGGTGGCCAGTGATCTAGTCATAAGCACCCAGGACGAAGAGAGTATTATTTTTTTTAATTGGAGGGTAACAAAACCAGGGCAAAATACTCTCCTAGTGGTAAATATTCTTGCACTCAGACTGCTTGAATGCCGTGTGTCTAAGTGTGCACCACAGAATGGGGCTAAGATTTCAGAAATGGAAAGAAACAGCTGTAACCAATTTTCAAACCCCGAGTTTTGGGGTTGGGCTAAGAAATCAGGAGAACTGTTCAATATTTGTGTCATTTCTACCCTTTAATTTTGCAAAGTAAAGATAGTTTTTTTGCAACTATAAAGAAGAAAAGAACATCTGTTATATTGTATACTCCTGTAGCAGACACTGCAGCTTCTTGAACTCTTTCCATTCCAGGCTAAGTTCAATCTCATTCTTTAAGATAATTTCAAAATGGTTTATATCAAACATATTCATCCAGACCACAGAGAACCACTCATTGGTATTTTTCTATATAAAACATTTCAAATTCAAGTTTAAAAAGGCTGAAATCACAAAATGATTACTTACACTCTTTATAGGCCACATATTTGAAAAAAATGATAAATAACTTTTTAGTCGATTACTTTGCAGCATTCAAATCTCATTTGTGTTTTAGTAAATAATTATTTGCCCATTATTAGACAAATAATCTAAACACCATGAATTCAACAGAATATATAAATATCTGGATGACACTAAGCTTAAATTTTAATGGGGATATATGGCAAACTAATTAGTATTGTAATCTGCAAAGCACAAGAAAGATCGTATATAAACCATTGCTTGGGTCATCTAGGCAATTTCATTGAAAGCAGTTCTTTTGAGATGGGCATTTTATTGAATATCACAACAAATCAGGAAGTTGAAACATATTGGTGAATAGAATCAATTCATCCCTTATATAGCAGACATTCTAGTGGTTGCAAGCAAATGGTACATAATATAAATAATACTTTCTATGGTAGATCCCTGGTTTTAAGAAACTATTAGAAGAATTTAGTTGAAATTCTAATTAGAATTTTAAAAATGGGGGCCAAAAACAGGCTTCATTGAGAGAGTGACATTTGGACAGATTTAAATAATTTGTATAAGCATTTGCTTGTGGAAAAACATTCAGATATGAAAGGAAATGACATTAAATCCTTGTAGTCTAAATTGACACAGAATAGAGATACTCAAATTATGTTGAATAACTAAAATATGTGCGATTTTAGAGTGTGATCAAAGACCCAAGTGGCTAAAGATAAGAATTCAAATTAGCTTGAATGTGATGCGTTGTTCATTGCAGAGTAATGTAGGGGAAAAAAAGATTAAAGTTTAGGACAAGCCTTATTCTAAATTCACAGATAATGTTTTTATGAAATAGATGTTAAGCAGATGTTAAGCATAGAATAGAAAAATAACCTCAGTTTGTTGTTGTTGTTGTTGTTGTTGTTGTTGTTTGGGGGCCACAACCGGTGACTCTCAGAGATTATTACTTGCTATGCGCTCAAAAATTGCTCCTGGCTTGGGGGGGTCATATGGGACGTTGGGGATCAAACCCAGGTCAGGTCCACCCGGGATCAGCCAAGTGAAAGGCAAATGCCCTACATCTGTGCTATGGCTTTGCCCCAAAAGATAACTTCAATTTTAAGTAGAGCCCAGTAAAACAAAAAAAGAAATAGAAAGCATTAATGAAGAACAGTTTTAGAGTGACAGTTGAATTTTGAGTAGTTGTGGAATATTGGAACTGATTAATGGGCTCTTTAGCATTCCTTAAAAGATAACACAAATAATTTCTAAAAAATAATGCTAATGGAATTATATCTGGAATGTAAGATTTATTAACTGAGGGCCTTAAATTTTACCATTGTGCTTAATTACAAGCAACAGAAAAATCCAATCCTTATTCAATAAAGATAGTCCATTAATATTTAGGAAGACTGAATCTTTCACAATCTAATTTTGTTTGTTTATGTGATTGTTTGAGGCCACACCTGGTTGTGCTCAGGACATATTTTGACTATGATTACTCTTGTCATGACTCAGGGAACTCTACATGAAACCACAATCAAACTGGTCCAGGGAGTAAGACTAATTTCCTAGGATTGGAGAAATAGCACAGCGGTAGGGCATTTGCCTTGCATGCAGCCAATTCAGGTTCTAATCCAGGCATCCTATATGGTCCCCATGCTTGCAAGAGCGATTTCTGAACACAGAACCAGAAGTAATCCCTGAGTGTCACCGGGTGTGACCCCAAAACAAAAGAAAAGACTAATTTTCTACCCACTTTTTTTTGTTCTTTTGTTTCTTTAATACTCCAACTGCATAGGACTATTTTTTATAGTTTTATTTTATAGCTATTTATTTATATAACCTATAAAAAGCTTTGCTCTCCAAGTAAACTCTATTTTTCTGTCTGTACTCAGCATATAGCTTTTACACCTTTACAATCAGTCTGTCAAGCTCCTGCTTATCCTCTAAGGACCACTTCATACACCATTTGATCTCTAAATTCAACTAATTTAGCCTAAGATGTCAAGTAAGGCTGATATATAGGTTTCACAGACAGCACAATTGAAAAACAATAGAAATTTTTCCTATAGATCAAAGTCATAGGAAAAGAACTAAAAAAAATTCAGAAATGAAGGGATATGAATATGCACATTATTTAATATTAAACTGTATATCACCCATGAAGATTTCTTCTATAGTCAATGAACTTCAAAAAGAACATAAATTTACAGAAACAGGATATAGCATAGTTTCCATTCTACGATATTTAGTATTCAATTTTAACTATTTTTGAAAGAAAAATATTTGCATGGAATACTATCAAACCCATTTCTACAGAAACATATAGCAATCTATTTTTATATATTCTACAAAGTGAATTTTAAACTCAACACATGAACAATTATTTTATTTTATTTTAATTTTGGGGGGGTCACACACAGCATTGCTCAGGGGTTACTCCTGGCTCTATGCTCAGAAATCACTCCTGGCAGGCTTGGGGGACCATATGGGATGCTGGGACTTGAACCACTGACTTTCTGCATGCAAGGCAAACGCCTTACCTCCATGCTATCTCTTCGGCCCCTAACACATAAATAATTGAATTAGTTAACAAGCTTTTAAGTAATTCAACAATAGGAAAAATACCAAAAATATTCTAAAGCTGAATTAGAATATTTATTCTTTTAAAGTAGTAAATATTATAGTAGGGGAGGTGTTGGGCCACACCTAGTGGCACAGGCTCAGGGGTTACTCATGGCTCTGTGCTCGGAAATTACTCCGGTAAAGCTCAAAGACCATATGGGATGCCAGGGTTCGAATCCAGGTGGGCTACATGCAAGCCAAATGCCCTATTTCTGGACTATCACTTGGCCAAATAGTGAAAGAACACTTTTATTGGTATCAAATATTATTATATACCCCTGTACAAATAAGAAATGGCTTAGAAAAACTAATCCATAAATAACCCATAAGCTTAAAAACCTATATCAAAAACATCTTTTTTAAAAGTTGAGACATAGTATTTATAATTACAGACATTTTACAGAAGAATAAATTAAGACAGGGAAATGTCTTGCCAAAGTCATATAGCTATCTCTAGCATATCACTTTATCTGTGTAGCTTGAATGTCTATTTTCTAACTTTAGAAATACTAAACAAGTTTATATTATTATCACCATATTCAGACGTAGGATTGCTGATATTTAGACTGAGATATAAAGGTGGACATATTTATACTGTATTGGTTAACTAGACAAGATAATACAGAATATTATTCCTCAATAATTATTACCAGGACAGAATAGGGGCAAGAATAGGGGGGGAGACATTCTGTGCTTATGGAAATGAGGTTTAGGTTTGCTTCTTACAACTAATGAAAACAAGGGCTGGGAAATCCCAAATCGGGAAAAGCCGTGGCTTGTTCCTTGGCTGGTAGTGGTCTGAGAATGCTCTTGGTACAGGCCTGCTAAGTACCTAGGAGAGAATGTCAATCCCCTTGGTTTAATTATGGGAGGATTACTGTTGTTTTGGCTGTGAACTGGAAAGATGGAGAAGCAACATGGGATCAAAGAAGAAGGAGAAACATGTTGGGCTGTGTACTGCCTAGTGGGACAGAAGGGGAGAGGGACAGCCTCCCAAGAGAAAATAGTTCAATCCCAAGAACCCATGCTCCAGAAAAATCTTCCATGCACAGCCTTAGCCATTTCAAAAACCTGGATGCATTTGTCATATTATGCTTTTATAGCTATTGCCATTTCTATTCCTAACCTTAATTTCTACATGCACAGGTAGCCTTAATTGCCATTAATAACATGTGCAGAAAGCTAGAGATAACTGAATTATTGTAGAATATTTTTAGCTCATATATAATGATTTAGAGATCTCACTTAAGATTGATATATGTTTTCTGATATTATATTATTTTTAGAGTATTTATTATGCTAAATAATGCTAAGATTCTGTTTTCTTTGTTCCCAGAAATAATTACAAACAACTTTAATATTAGAAGAACACAAGTCAGATTTGTCTTCAGAGGGCCTTTTATTTTTAGATTTATTTTGGGTAAATATTTGTAAGAGATTCAAAACAATTTGTTTGACTAAAACCAGACAATGTCAATCACTGAAATATGGCCAACATAGCAATTATTAAAATAAACATATATTATTAAAATCTAATTTGCTATGTCAATTAAATGTATGCTAATTTATTTTTTACTATTTTAAGGCTGCCTATTATAAGTTCACAAGCTGCTCAACATCTTTCTAATTTAACACAAATGAAAAAATATGTAATGAAAGCCACAAAATGTATTGTAAAGTGTATATCACTAGGTAAGTAAATTAAATGATATTTAAAACTGAGTTAGAATGATAATCAAATATGTTTCAGACCAATATTTGTATATCATTAAGTTAGTCCTAAAGGTGCTATTATGGTTTTAAAAAGAATCTTGCAATTATTAAAGTGGCTAATATAGCCAAAATTTATAATCCTCATATTTTATTTATTAATTATTTATTTCCATTTGGAGGCCACATTCAGCATAATTCATGCTTACTGTTTACTCTGTTCTCAGAGATCACTCCTGGTAGAGCTCAGGGGACCATATCTGATGCTGGGGATTTAATTTCAGTTGGCGGCATGCAGGGCAAGTACTTTTTTATCACTGTACTATTTCTCTGACCCTAGTTTGTCTCTTTTTATAATAAGACAACTCCCAGTTTTAATAAATTAGTCATTGTTTCTACTTGATTTGCAAATAGAAAAAATGACTGTGATAACTTTGCTTAATACATTAACCTTCTTAAGAGAGCTTAATCTTCCATGAACTCTATTGCCATCTCACTAAATTATTTGATAGCCAGATTCCAATGATCAGATCTATTAAGTCATTTAAGTCTCTAGTGAACTATATTCTGAGTGCTGTTAGAAATTAAGTTACTGATCATTTTATTAATTATATATCCATCTAGTAATTACATTCTCAACCATATACCCATGGTCACTAGCATAGATTGTCTTTGGTCATGGATTGTATTCTTAATTTTTTTAAATTTAGCATTTAAAGCTTTTTTGGGGGGTGGGCGTGATTTGTTCATCTTTTCCAAGCCTTGTGCAGGATCCTAACCTCCTTCTTATGGTAAGTGAAGGTTCAATGCATGGTTCTGAGGGTGCAATGCTGGTTAGTCCCTGTGGTTTCTGTATCTGCTATCATCAGGACCATTTAGTAACAGAAATCAAACCAGAATTATTCAAAGGTAAATCATGTACCTTAATTCCTATACCTTAATTTCTTAATCTCAGGTCAATTAAATGTTTGTGTTATTTTACCATGACAACTAGATTTGCTGTTTTGTTCATTTTTGGGCCACACCCAGATATACTCAAGGGTTACTCTTAGATATTGGGCTCAACAATCACTCCTAGTCAGGCTCAGGGGACCATATGTGATTTCAGTTATGGGACAAAGGTTGACTATATATATATATATATATATATATTTATATATGTATATATATAACAAGGAATATATATACATATATATATAAAACAAGGAAAGTGTCTCTACCACTTAAATATCTCTAAAATCCATAACAACTACATTTAGTCAGTTATGTATGTATATATATATGCATATGTATGTATATATACATGTTTTGTTTTGGGGCCACACCCGGTGATGTTCAAGGGTTACTCCTGGCTATGTGCTCAGAAATTGCTCCTGGCTTGGGGATTATATGGGACACAGGGAGATCTAACTGCGGTCCTTCCTAGACTAGCACAGGCAAGGCAGACACCTTACAGCTTGTGCCCCAGCTCCAGCCCCAGTCAGTTATACTTTTAAAAGAACTTAATTTTATTGAACTACCTGGTTTATAATGCTAAGTCTTCATTAGACTTGTCCTACGATCTCTTGATTAGTTTCTTGCCTGGTTTCTTCATGCAGTTCTCTAACTATCATGCTGATTTATGCATACATATAGATGTTAGGTGTTATATGAAAAATAATGTATCAATAAACTGTGAATTTTACAAGATTCACTAAATATGGGAATCCCTTATTCAAACCCCTAAGTTTGATATCTGAACAAGTTTAATATATTAGAAAATAAGAGAACTGGATTCAATCGTTATTTTCTGGTACATTTATTTAAATATTTTGTAAACATATGATTTGGGAAACACCAAGCTCAAGACATTAGTGTTCACCCCTAATATACTTGGCCAAGTGTACTAAGTAATGATGTGGAACCCATTTGGCTCTGCTGTGCAAAAGAATATCAGAGTCATTCTATTAGTACTTGTTGTCTCCTAGTGGTTATACCCAGTGGTTATTCCCAGTGGTTCCTAGTGATGTTCTGAATAATTATGTAGTTCTGGGTCTGAACTATGTCCCACATGTCAGTGACTACAACTTGTACCCCTACTCCATTGCCACATAATTTTAAATAACTATAATCACAGATTTTATTCACACTTTAATATTATACTCTCTGAAAATATCAACAATAAAACCTACTCATAGGGAGTTATATTAATGCACTATTCATTAGACACACCTAAAACTACTAGGCTTAGAATATCCTTAGGAATATTAAATTACACCAAATGATTAAAAGAGAACAAATGAATTATGAAGGAGAAACTTTCATTCTTTTGTACTCTGCCAAAGAGTGTGTCCCAACTGCAAAATTATTTGATGCACTCAGGATCTTTCATTCTTTATCCATCACAAAGGCAAAATTAAATAACACTTTACAGTAATTATTGTAATGGTTACCTCATTTATTAGAAAATAAAATAGAAATAAAAGACAATTTTAAGTCTCTTTAAAAGGCCTACTATTTGTCATGAGTTTTCTTTCCTACCATTCTCTAGGGAAGTGAGAACTATGTACCATTCCCATGTACAAGCGTAATTTAAAGAGTTGACAGAGCCTCAGATAAATGTCTTCTCTAAAATACCACTATTTTTTTTGTTTGTTTGTTTTTGCTTTTTGCCTTTGCTTTTTTGCTTTTGGGCCACACCTGGTGATGCTCAGGAATTACTGCTGGCTCTGCACTCAGGGCTCATATCTGGTGGTGCATGAGGGACCATAACGGATGCTGGTGATGGTTGGCCAGGTGCAAGGCAAAACCTCTACCTGCTGTGTTATCAGTCTGGCCCCAAATTAATTTGGATGAAGATTTTTAAGAAAAAGAGAGGAGAAAAAAGGTCTATGAAAAATGGTGTTATCAGGATCAATACAGAGAAAAAATTACCTTTTTATCAAGATATTAATTCGCTTGATATACACTCATGAATAAACTCACTTTACTATTAAAATTTTTGGAACACAATGAAGTACCATATTCATAAAATTGTTCTATATGTGGGTGGACATAGAAACTATTATGCTGAGTGAAATGAGTCAGATGGAGAGAGATAGACACAGAATAGTCTTACTTATCTGTGGGATTTAAGAAAAATAAAAGACAGAATGGTGATAATACCCAGAGACAATAGAGATGAGGGATGGAAAGACCAACCCATAATATGATGTTTACCACAAAGATTGGTGAGTGGAGTTAGAGAAATAACTACACCAAAAACTTTCATAATAATGGTAGTGAGTGAGAGAAACAGAATACCTCTCTCAAAGACAGGCAAGGAAATGAAAAAGGAGGGAGATGGTGGCCATTGGTGGTGAGTGGCTGCACTGATAAAGGGGGTATACTATTTTTATAAATGAAACCCAAGTATGAACATGTTTTTAATCATGGTGCTTAAATAAATATTTTAATTTAAACAAAAGCAAGCACCAAACTGGAAAAAATTTAAAAATTCTATTAGTATTTATTGATAAGATTATCTTATGCTACTAGCTCAAAATGCATTTTAAAATTAAAAATAAATGTGTATCATTAACTTTGTTACAGTATCCCTACTTTGAATATATTTAAAATAATTTAAAATAATTTTGGTAATAAGCTGTATATTACAGACTTCTACAAATCCGGGTTGAGATATAAAAATATTTTTCAGAATTTGTAAATAACGAGTTTTGTAAAAAGTACTTTTCAAAAAATTGTTGAACTGTTTTATTATAAAATATTCTTAAAATAATATTAAATTTATAACATGGCTGGAAAGATTCAATAAAATTTAATTTGAGGCTCTGGCTACTTTAATAAAAAATACTAAGGAAATGCTTAAAATGTTATTGCTATTAGTAGAACTGTCTAAACTTATTTTAAGTGAGATACTAGTAACTAAACTTTCAAAAAGAGAAAATTCAATTTTAAAGTAAACCAACTAACAATGAATATTATGCCCTAGATTATTTCTAGAATTTTTTTAATCCCTTCATGTAATTCAGTATAACTTTAAAGGCCCACTTTAAAAAGAGATGGACGCTGGTGAAAGAGATATACAGTGTTTGTTGAGTTAAATGCCAGATGAGATAGTGGAGGAATTTGAGTCAGACAAGCAAAGTCATGAATATGTCTTGTTGCAAAAACATCCATTTGTTTTCTCCAGTGACTGTCAATAATTCTTACCCTGAAGCAGAAAGAATAGCAAATGGAAGAATTAATTGAGGTTATTGAATCGAAGTTTTATTGCTTACGTTTTTAATATCTTTATTTATACAATTTGATTACAAACATGATTGTAGTTGGCCTTCAGTCATACAAAGAACACCCTCCCCTTCACCAGTGCGATATTCCCACACTGATGCCCCAAATCTTCTATTGCTTACATTTTTAAGATTTCTTTGTGCTTTAACATGTTGATTTTCTTTTTTATTTATGTTGCTTGTCTATCTAGCAGTACATTTATGTGAAATCTGAGCTAGACTTCACATGCATTTCTTATGACATATTTTGTGATGTCTTCCAAATCCCCATCCCTACACACTCACATTAACTGTGATCCTATCGTTTTTTTCTCATGATCTGTGTGAGCTCCCTATGGATTGTACTCTATAACCAGTCGATCAATTTGTTTTCTTGCCACTAAAATTCAGTCCTGAACCTTAGGCATCTTACAGAGAAAACAGTATAATTTCAAATCATTGTGATATAAGTACATTCATTTTAACTTATCTTTCACAGTCAGTATGTCTTATTTTCAAAATAAAGCAAGTTAATTGAGTAGTAGGTAATGACTTGATGTCAGTGAAAGCAAAAGATTAGAAATTCTGATTTCTTAATTAGATATATGTTATGTCATAATTATTTAATCCTGCCCTAAAAGCAAATGGCATTAGAAATAGCTTAGATTATAAATATATAAAATAAATAGAAATGATTAAGGAAATTTCTTATACTTGGATCTTAGAATATAAATAAAATGAAAACTTAAATTCTACCTCTGAAATGTGAGATTCATTTGAAGCGAGAGGACAGTTTGTGGAAGAAAGTGCGAAATAAATTCAGACAAGAAATGGAGTGGACACCTCAAATATTTTAGGTCATTGGTTCTGAATAGTCTGAAATTATCAGAACTACCTGGGGAACTTATTAAAAATACTGATTCCCATGCCTCAACCCCTAAAGATTTGCTTTATGAGATCTGGAAATAAGTATTTTTAGCCATATCCCTTGCGATTTTATGCAGTAGCTTCCACACTTCTCCTTAGGTCACCATTTGGGTCCCAATGCCCTAGAAAAAGTGGGAAATTCTATAGAAGAATATCTTTTAAAAATGAGAGACATTTTTACCTTGTGAGTTGGATTGGAGTCATTTATTCTAAATATATTTCTTCAACAGCTACTGCAGTATATCATTTATAAGAGGAATAAAAATGCTGAAATCACAGAAATAGACAAAGAACAATATAGTAATGGTCATGAAGACCTAGGAAAAGAGAAGATATTGGTGAAAGTTTGTATTCTGGGATGTAATCTATATCATGGTGATTATAGTTAATATTAATGCATTATATATAAGTACTACTAAGAAATCATTAATGTCACCACATGCACACATACACAAGGAAATATCTCTAATATTCTCCCCACAAACTAAAAAGTAGTAGCAATTTCTTAAAATGTATCAAATTAACACACTATACAACTTAAATTTTACAAATTTATGTATCAATAAAATTTCAAAAATAAACTGTCTGTAAAATAAAATAAAATGAATCAAATGTCTTACAAAGCACTTATTTGATGGATTTGTAGTGATTTGGGTTTTATTATATGGATATTTTTTGTGAACATATATTACAATTTACTATTGACAAATATTTTAACAAAGATTCAGCCTGAAAATTGTACATTATAAAGAAAAATTAAATCTCATATATTTTCAATATATATAATTACTACTGTTCTAATTATATTTAAAAAGAATGTGATATAAATCCAAGGGTAAAATGCAGTTTAAAATAAAGAAAATTCATTTAGGCATATTTGCCTCCAATATCAAAACTCAGTTTTCATTTCTTCTCAAGGTTAAATAGTAATAAGTGAATACATACAGTGAAATATACTTGAGATCTTCAAAACTTAGATAAAATATTTTCCTTTGGAAATTCTCCTACATTTAAAATTAACAAAAAAAGCAGTTTTTTCAAAAAGATTGTAAATTAACAATCTCGATAAAATATTGAAATGTGGTTAAGTATGTTTTATAATGTTAACTCAAACTTATTAGATATTTTAAGTCATGAACATACTTAAAAATATGTGGAAACATTTAAAGACACTCAGATATATTTTTGTGTTGACTACAACCAAAAAGTTATATCTATAAATATAACATTTTTATATAATATGTTGAATTCAAAGAGCTAAGCAAAAAGTACACAGTGAATTTTTGTTTTTGTTTTTGGGCCAAAAGTCCAGCACGCTGAGAGGTTACTCCTGGCTGTGTGCTCAGAAATCGCTCTTGGCTTGAGGGACCATATGGAATGCCCGAGGATCAAACCGTGTGGTCCATCCTAGGTTAGCATGTGCAAGGCAAATGCCCTACCGCTCTTGCTACTGCTCTGGCTCCTATTTCTCATTCATATTAACATACACAAATGCACATGGATTTTTAAGTACATTCTAAAAATCACATATAATACTGACAACTTTTATTAAAATTAAGGTAATACCCATTCAGCATTTGATTCAAGGCAATGTATATTTATGAGTAGAAAATGAAACAGAAACATAATAATATGGGACAAAATAATGAAAAGTACAGAACAAAATCTTCATTTCTGATTTTTTTTTTACTTACAGTTAAAATTGCTAGAGTCTATTTAAAGTCACTGGTAAGTAAAAAACACTATTAGGAATAGTGGAATTTCTTTCTAAGCATGAGTTCCCCACTGAGAAAAGAACTATATAAAATTTCTGGATAAAGAATATAAGTAAGGAGAAATAAGCCAGTTATACAATGCATAGAAAAGTTAGTTTACTTTTTATGGAGTGAAAAGGTATATGATTGCAAACTGTTTTATTTTATATCTTATATTGGAAATATGTCAACTTTATATAGTAAGTCTTCAGATAACAAAATTGATAATTTAGGAACTGCAAGTTTAAGTAAATCCACAAATAACAAGTGCTTTTCCTCTGATAAAATTCAGCAGAGATTATTTTTTTTATCATCAATATACTAATGAATTTATTTTAAACAAACAAACAAACCACAATATGTTTTGGTTCCTTTACAAAATCCATTCATTGATATGTCATTGGATACTCCCTCACTTTTTCGAAAATCAAAGACAGACTCTTCTTAACCCAACTGAAGTAGACTCCATTCAGAGACTACATGTTCTCAGAAATTATAGCAGCCACTTTAGAGTGAGTAGAATGAATACAAAACTTGCTTTCCATGCAACCATTCCTGTACCACTTATACATCTGAAGTCCCTCTAATAGTGAAACCTGGATGTAGAACCAGAAGCAAGTTTAAACACAGCTGGATGTGGTCCTTAAGAAAAAGTAAATATGGGGCCGGGTAGGTGGCGCTGGAGGTAAGGTGTCTGCCTTGCAAGTGCTATCCAAGGAAGGACCGTGGTTCGATCCCACGGT